>NW_021821353.1:0-80178 GCF_901001135.1 Rhinatrema bivittatum | reverse complement strand
GTCACTTTAAGTCTTTATATCTGTTTCACTGTCTAATTAAATTTGCACAAAGAAGATAATTCACAACTGCATCCCTTCAATGTCAGCGAGAAGTGATATAAATGCCTTTATGTGATCTTTATTCCGTTAGGCTATATCTACTTGGTTTTTCTCCCATCTTCAGTGATGCCGATTGCTGGAGAAACTGCAGTCTTCTGACAATTGCTTTCTAATGAAAAAAAATAGGCCTTTACTATAAGGAAGATCCATTCGAATTAACAGAAATATTCTACTGGTGAATTGGTATCGCAGCTTGATTCGTGAAATCTTTTTCTTTCTTACTTTCTTTAAACCATTTTCCATTTCAATGGATTTTTTTTTTGCACCTCTGAATGTGTTCTTTACACAGAGCACAAGTAACGCATCCTTTTCACTAATGTTTCCTGTCACTATTTTTCAGCCACCTCTGTTAAAGTGGTCACCAATTAAGCGCAATATTTAACTACTGCGTATATAGGTGCAATAAACATTGCACTTAACCATTACGGCGCCAATTTTCAAAGAGTTTATGCTCCTAACCTTTGGAGTTAGGCTCCTAAATTAGCCCTTTTGAAAATTTACTAGGAGCTGAGTGCCTAAATTTAAACTCCTAGTTTCATTTGGCCATTAAATTTAGGATCCTAAAAAGTAGGTAACTATGGGGGTTGAGTTAGGGTGGGGAAACAGGATTTAGCACTGATTTTCAGAAATAGGTACCTAATTTAGAATCCTAAATCTAGATAAATAGCAGACCTAAATTTCGGCTCTTAAATTTCTGTGAATTTTCAGCTGAAAACGTAGGGACCATGACATGCGATAATTATATTATCACATGGCACGATTGCAAATTTTTAGAAGGGTGGGATTGGGGAGGGTTTTGGGTGGGATTAATTAAAGTGAGGAGTAATATCGCACTGTGCAATAGCAAAACGCATGCTATAGCACAGATTTAATGCCGGAAATAACTACACCACCCGAAACAGCTATAACGCAATTTGCGATAAATTTTGCAAATTTCATTTCTGCATGTTTGTATATGTGTGAGAGAGAGTGAGAGAAACTGAGAGACAATTTATAAGGCTCTCATAGTAGTCAACTATTTAATCCTCTATAGGAGGACCAGCTAATAGGTCAAGGTGAGGTAATAGTGGTGGTTTAGAGTGTAGGAGCCAATTTAACTGTTTCCCCACCCTAACTCAACCCCCATAGGATTGGGTAATTGCCAGGTTCTTATGGCCTGGATTGGCCACTGTTGGAAACAGGATGCTGGGCTTGATGGACCCTTGGTCTGACCCAGTATGTCTTTTCTTCTTATGTTCTTAACATGCAGAATGAGACGTACGAACTGCACACTACACCTTGGTGAAGATTTTGTCATTTGAGTGAGGAAAGTCTCACAAAGATGAGATTTCTACTATGTTATCTCGTCCTAGCTTGATGGTACCCTGTTATAGAGTTCATCATTCAAGGTTGAGAGAACATTGTAGAAATCACATCTTTGTGAGACTTTCCTCACTCTAAATGATGTCAAATCTTCACTGAGGTATACTGTGCAGTTCATACATCTCACACTGCATGTAAAACTGGCCCCTAAACCCTAAACCTCTATCAAACCTCACCTTGAGCTATTAGCTGGCCCTCCTATAGAGATATAAATAGTTGACTACTATGAGGGCCTTATAAATATATATTATCTCTTCTCTCTCTCTCTCTCTCTCTCTCTCTCTCTCTCTCTCTCTCTCTCTCTCGCACCTTTTCCATGATACTAACTATGAAAATCTGGCCCTTATTAGTGTTAGAAGCTTAATATTTAGAGATCTGCCCCTGTATGACCTTCTAGAATCCTATGGTGGGCAATTTTCATACTCCTATATAGCTGCAAAGTGTGCCAGTGCTTTTTTACCTGTGTTCTTTGCACCAGTTGTCAAAGCAAAAGTACACGTGCACTTTAACTTTGAAAATTTTCCCCAAGAAAAAGTCCCTGCAGAGATTTGCACCTACTTTTGCTGTGGACACTTTTCCCATCCAAACTACATGCATATTGTTGAAAATCTATAACCGCGTACGTAGTTTTCTCCCTTGACCTAACCCTGCCCCAGGAGCACCTCCATTATAGAGTAAAAGTATTGCAGGCTGTAGAACTGTGTGCACATAAAAGGTAGTCAATTTTTGTTTTATTTTCTTGGCAAATAATTTAGGTGGATTTAGGTCCTATTTCTCAGTGGAAATGCCACTGAACAATGACCTTTTTAAGTGCACACTCAGGAGACACAAAAATGCGATTCTTGTCTTCCAGTGAAATATATTGGAAGGAAAGGAAACGTGGTGAAGACTGAAGCCTTAACAGTTGGTGGCCAATGCTCACCAGTTCAAACCGTGTGCTAATTCGGTTCCTTTGTGTGCATGCTACCATGCACCCAATGCAGCTGCATGGATTTTTCGGTGGGGTTCTCTGCGTAAAAATGCAATGATGTAACAGACTGCCTCGGGCCAATCAAAAATGACGAACTCTACAGAGTCTCCTGCGTACACTGTGTTCAATGGCATCACAAATCACTCACAGAGGCTTGAAATTGCTAATTTAGAAGTTGATGGAATATCATTAAGCAAACTGCCCTTTTGAAAATGACTGAAACTATGTAATGACTATCTGGATATCATGCAGCTGTGGGACAGACACTATTCCATTTGAAATGTATCTGCTTCATTGTACCAAAAGCTAAAAAAAAAAAAAATCAACATAATCACCATTTAGAAAAATTGATTACAAGAATAAAAAAACCAAACAACTGTACCTCTAATCTAAAGCATTTCAGGTACATAGCAATTCCTCAGGGGTCAAGGCCCTGCAAATACTGATTGCCTTTTAATACCCTTATAATTAACTTGCCTCCAATCATTTACTGCTTGTTAAAAACTGAGGGTGGTTTTCAACAGTATGTGTAAGTCAGCACATATGCACATAGGTTGCTGTTTCTAAAGTTAGAAAAGTATTTTTTTTAAATACTTTTTTTAAAATAAAAAAGTGTTTATTTTTATAAATTTTATTTTTTAAATAAAAAGTATTTATTGCACCCCTGTTTATTTGTAAACCAGCATGATGTGATCATTTCATGAATGCCGGTATATAAAAACCTTAAATAAATAAAAATAAATAAATAAATATTTTATAAGCTATGCGGCAATTTATAAAATATTACAAATTTTTGCTGTGAAAGTATGCGCCTATGTTTCAAGATGTACATATATTTGTAATGCAGGAAAACATAATTTTTCTACCCATTTTATATAAGCATATGCATGTATTTTCTGTGTGTAAATGTAACGTGTATAGACAATAACCACATATTACGCCTGTATTTTATAAAGAATGCTCATATGCTGCTAATGAAAATAGTTACTTGTGTGTATATGTAATCACTGGTCAGCGGACGTCTCCACCAGTTCACCCACGTCACACCTTGATTAACCCAGATCTCCCATCCAAAACGTGCAGATAAGACAAATTAAATTTCATATGTGTGACTTAATTAGCAGGTGTAAAAACATATGGACAGGTTTGGTAATGTATGGCATATACCACTTACAAAATTGCAGCTTGAGCATGTACTTCAAAACTCCATCCCAGAACTAACCTAAACCACTGCTTTTTTTCCTCCATTAATATTGATGCACGACACCGCAAGTACGTGCATACTAGCAGTGCTTCCAAAACAGCATATAGGCATGTACACACTACTTACAAACATACACACATGATTTTTACACATGTAACCAATGTGTAACTCTTTGAAAATTACTCCTGTTAATTCTAATTTTATGTAACCCCCTATTTCCAGGCACTCTCAGTAAAAGGCAAGAGCCACCTGTTGCGATTCCACTCGCAGGAGGGCCCCGTGATAGGCCTCACTCACCCAAACGCCACTGACACCAACCCTGTCCTCTTCTTCCTGGCTCAGGAATTCCGACAATGCCACCATGATCTTCGTGGCCTGTGGGCCACTATCTCCATTCCTGCTCCAACGTCCTCCGTCCTTGTCAGCATCTTCCCCTAGGTGAGCGTATGCGCCTCAGCCTCGGATTTAAAGGGCCTGTAGCGGGAAATGCCACGGCACTTCCTGATCATGTCATCTCGAATCAGCTCTATAAAAGGGCTCTTCTTCCTCTTGCCTTTGCAAGGCCTTCTGTTTCTTGTCTTCATCATTGGAGGTCCTCCATGTCTTGGTTCCTGTAATGTTCCTGGTCTCTCGTTGTGTTCCTGGTTCCTGTGTTTCTAAGTCCTGGTCAAGTCTTTGTCTTGTTCCTGAATCCACACCTTTGCCTTGTTCCTGGTTCCAGCTTTCATTTTGTTGAGTCTTCAGAGTCTTCGCTGTTGGTTCAAGTCTTCGGAAGTCCTTCCTTGGTTTTATAGTCTGAGCCTGAATCTGAATTCCTGAGTCCTGTCCCCAGTCTTCGGAGTTCTTGTTTCAGCTCCCGTCTTGTTCCAAGTCTTTGAGTCTAGTGCCTGCGCCGCTATTGGCATGGTCTGCGGCCAGTCCCAGGATTGTATAGAGTGCACAGCGGCGCCTGTCTCTTCAGATCCTTCATCTGAACACACACATAACACTAATAAGAGGCAGAATGTTTTCCATAGCGGGTCCTAAACCATGGAACTCTTTTCCAGAGTCTCTGTGCCAGATGACAGAAAGAGTTTCAAATGACAACTGAAAACATGGCCCTTTAGAAAGGCATATGATCTAACATAAAACTCCAAAATGCAGATAACATCACTGTCAGAACCTGTGACTACATTAACAGATTGAGCAATAACTACTAAGCACTATTCTATATATATCAATTTGAACATGAAGGATAATGAAATGGTAATCATTGATTATAATTCCACATCAAAGCATCCTAATTACCTTGTACTCAATGTTGTTTGTAAAGACTCAGAATACACAATTGGTGTTGAGATGAACCAGATTATGTAAAATATGACCTAGAAATGTATTTAATGTTATATTGACCTAGAATAACATTGAAACTGAATGGGATTGTTGACCCAATAAATGAAAGCTGATTCTGTAATCTGTTGTGATCTAATTTTGGAACGATGGTGTATATAAAACACCTAACTAACTAAATAAATCTTGTTTCCAATTCCTGAGCCTTGGTCTTGTTCCAAGCCTTGAGCCTTCGTCATGTCCAAGTCTTCAGCGAGTTGTCCATGTCTCCATAGTCATCTGAGACCTCAGCCTTTGTCTGTCCTCATGCTCAAACTGCTTCGCAGTGGCAGTCCAAAAGGGCTTTCGAGTGGCTAGAGGGCTACCCCAGAGACCAGCAATGCATTCCTGGTGCGTGTTGGATGTCTGAGTGTTCCTATGCTAAGCCAAGCATGTTTCTGTTTCCAAGCCAAGAGTATTCCTGTTTCAGCCAGCCCATATCTGGATGCGTTCACCCACCAGCAGAATAGACCTCAGCCGGCCCCGAGGTTGCGCAGGTCACGTTGCGGCATGGGACTCATGTTCTTGAGCGCCCATCTGCACTCACACCACCACCTTTAGATGCTGCAGGAGATAAGGAAAACCTCCAGTTTTGCTGTCCTCCTTAGAAGAATACTCCAGAACTGAATTCTTCTAAGAGGGACAGCAAAGCTGTAAGGCCCAAGGAGATCATGTGCACACAATCTCTTAGGAAAAATACTATGTCCACAGTGGGAAGTAGTTCAAAACCTGAATAATTTTTACTGATGCAACAAGTAAAAGCTTGACACGCAAAAATAGAAAAAAAACAAGTGAAGCTTGTTATGTTACATAGTCCATCAGCACAAAAATACAGGAATTTTTATGCAACTTGAATTCTTAGTAGGAAAATCAGGTCCTCCATGGTCCCAATGAGAATGTTCTCCCATCACACCCCTCAGAAACATTGCAGAATCAACCTCTCCCATTTGGAAAGTTTAGCAGCACCTGGTTGATGTTGTCAATCTCCTGGACAAACTATCCTGCTCTTCAGACCTGGGGACAAACCCCTTCCAGAGGACTGCAGATTTTAAGACCTCTTCTGGAGTTCCTCCAACCACTTCACAATGGAAGAGAACAACTCCTTTCCACTTGTAGTGCCAAGGCCAGCCAAAGCTCTTGCTACCTCTGTTGACTATTCCCTATAATGATTCATAGGGTCGCCTTTATAACCTCTTAACACTGACTTACCCGACTGGAGACTGGCTCTTGCTATCACTTTCTTAAGCTACACATTGGAATCTTCTCATTGCTAGAAGCTTCCTTCTTAAAATATAGTGAGGACCATTCAATCTTACATTTAATACTCATGTTGTGGATTTTATTTTTATTTTTTGTGTATGTGCCAGTAATTCTTTATGGTAACTCATGGTCAGTGAGAATAAAATCATCTAATTGGCATCAATTTTACAATAGCTATTTGTTATTTATATAGCACCATCAACATGCAAAGAGTTTCATAGGATAATTCATATGGTTGCAATGTCCCAAGGATCCCTTAGTTTGAATTTGAGTAGAGGGAGGATAATAACTTCCTGATGGTCAAACAGTGCAGTGGTTTTTAAACTGGGTTGTGGCACCCCAAACTCACCCATGGGTGGCACTAGATGAATTACAGGGGGATACAAAATGCTTGGTTTGGTAGAACTTATATTTTAAAAAAATTAATGTTTCCATTTCTTTTTTTTTTTTTTTTTGGGGGGGGGGGGGGAATCCCTATAAAAAAGAAGGGGAGGGCATGACCTGAGAAATACTGATACAGTGAGTGGTAAATAGGGTAGGGGGGGGTCAGCATGGAGTCTCTAGGTTTGCAGCTCTGTGCTGTATTTTGCTATTTTACCTTTACAATGAGACCCATGCAGCTCACCTCTTGCTTGTCATGTTTACTACCCTCCGATACCTTAGTGGGGGAGAGAAGACTCCATCTGTTGCCAAACATGGATTAAAGTGTCAAGTGAAAGTTTGACACAGCTGCTGCTGCTTCGTTATGAAACATTCTGGGATTCATTGTTATGAATAGATTTTTTTTTTATTTGCCAAGAATCAACCAGAGTTTTTCTTAGTTATAAATCCGCCAAGCCTCCTTTTGTCTTGATGTTGCAAAATTCATTTGATGTCTCTTAAAAGACTTTAATTTACTTGAGTGCGGTGTACAGGGGAGCTAAAACATAAACAAATTCTATTGAAGAGGTCATTACTTCAGATCATGCTAATTAAAGGTTAGTTTTCAAGGGGCTCTCATTGTACCAGAGCCAGCAAAGCCACTAGCAACAGAATTTTGTGAGTCTCAAGAGCCGGTAATAGGGTAATTCTGGTAACATAACAGGGTGATGCTGTTGAAGCCCACAGAGGCGCATGGCTGATTTGTTTAACCACTTCTGCTAGAATGACTTAACCTTGCTATAGTGCTACTAATACATATCACTGTAACCACATGGTTACCCTCCCAGGGTGGCTGTTTTACATGCAGGCTTCATACTTACTTTGGAGGGATTTCAGAGGTACAGAACGCCTCACTCACCCCTAATTCTCTTTCTATCAGCTCTACAGAACTCTGTGAAACTGTCTCAATGCAGTGCTTTTTTTTGCACATTTTAGCAAGACTAGTCAATGCTTTCATCTTGGGGGATGGAGGGGGGAGGTTTAACTAATGTCAATAGTGTAGAGCTTCCCAAACCTGTCGAGAGGGCATCACATCCAGTCAGATTTTCAGGATATAGACAATGACTATGTATGAGTTAACGCTCCATGCACTGGAGACCCAGCATATGCTAATCTATTTCATGCATATTCATTAGGGGTGTGTGTATCGTCTTGAAAGGGCATGAAAAGCACAGGAAAACAGCCAGTTTCATCCTGCGTCATTTCAAAATGAAGCAAAACAAACCAACAAAATTCATTGGATTTTTCCATTCGTTTCAAAAGTAGCAGGCACTCTTTCTGTCCTGCTCTCCCAATGCCTTTGCCGGCACAGAAAACTCAAGGCCACCAAAATTAAAAAATGGAAACTTCCTAAGGCCTCTCCCTATGCCCCCCGCCTTCCCCCAGATGCCTCTTACCCCTTCCATGGGGTCTCTGAAGTCCAAATGGGTCCAGAGCGATCCCAGTCGCTTCTGCTCCACCAGGTCACAATTTGAAAATGGCGTCAGCTGGCCCTGAGGATGATGCTATGTTGTATGGCTGCACATAAAAGGGTACCAGCCTCAAGGCTTACCTACATCATTTTCAAAATCCTGTATTCATCAGATCAGGGTAGGTGTGACTATGATTCACTTCTAACCCATTTAGAATTTGGAGACTCCATGGAAGGGGATAAGAGGTGTCTGGGGAAGGGGGGGGGGGGTATTTAAGAGATCAGGGGGAGGGAGAGAATCCATTTTCACATTTCCGAGATGCTGAGTTTGCTTCAGTAGGGGAAAGGGGAAACCCAGTCCTGTCATTTCATTTTTTTTCTTTTGTTGTTTTTTTTGGGGGGGAGGGGTAGGCTTCTAGGATTTTCCTGCTCCTTTTGATGATTGCTTTATTGATTTGAAATAAAATTAACAAATGAAACAAAAACCTCCTTTGGAAAAAAAAAAAAATTAAATCAATTTTTTATTGTATACCCCTAATATTCCTTGTGAATGTCCTAACTGGCTGTGGTGTCCCAGACAGGTTTTAGAAGCCCGACTATTAGTGGGTGAATTTAAGACTAGATGGTGTCAGGATTGTTATCCTGCACTGTGGTACATTATCTGCAGGCTGACACAGAAATAGTGGCCACAAAGACTGATGACTCTCTCCATTGTAAGGCTGGGTGATTTTGTTCTTCATTGGTTTAGGAACCAATAACGTAATATATAATCAGCAGTTCTTTATTCTAGTCTAATGCCTTGTGTCTATTCTACTTTCTCGGGAATTATATGTCTAAAACTGGGGGACATTCCAGATTTCACCTGATAGCTGTGGTAGACCTAGAATTATTTACCTGAGTACTCCTCTGGACTCTGCTGCCGCATCCTGACTGCACTATTCACAAAACTCTCCCTTCCTCTTCTTTCCCACAGATGAGGCTTGGAGATGCCTGACTCGGTGAAAGCTTCATCCTGGCTGCTGGCAGTGAGTACTGAAGGTCAGTGCTTCATTTTCCATTTTAATTCTTCATTGTGGAAGGTAAATATGAGTTCTGTATAAAACAGATGCTGGCAGGAGAGCAAACAGCAGGCAGATTTGCTGCAGATGGACTGGGAAGATCAGAGTGGACATCCTACTGTGCCAGATCCAGTTACTAGGGTTGTGCATAGACCTTTTATTTTTTTTTTCATTTCATTTCTTGTTTGTTTTATTTATTTTTATTTATTTAAGATAAAAAGAAATAAAGAACAAACAATTTAAAAAAATAAAGAAAAAAAAATATGAATGAACAAACAACAAAAAAATGTCAGGCCAGTCAGAGAAAATTAAAACTCTCCCAGGCCCTCCCCTCTGATTCCACCTCCCTGAACCCTGTTTCCATAATTTTCTTTTTTTTTTCCGCACAGGGCAGGAGTGATCCCTGGTCATTCCAGCCCCACTGGAACCATGCTTGGACATGGTGCCTGCAGACCAGAGACCAGCGCCACCTTTAATTTATTGAATAAGAAATGGTGCTGGTGAGGCCCAGACCCAGGCGGGCACTATTTTGCACAGCACCAGCCTTGGTCTGCAGGCGCCATTAATTAAGCATACTTTGGTGGTGCAGGAGTGACCAGGGATCACTTTTGTTCCATCAAGAAATAGAAAAATATGGTAAGGGGTTTGAGAGGTGGAATTATTAGAAGGGATATTTTTTGTTGTTGACGGCAGTGAAATTTTAAATGAAATGAATGAAACCAAAATTTTCATTTATTTTCTTTCATTTTAAATTCCCATTTTGTTTCAGTAAATGCACATCCTAAAACAATTAGAGCCTAAAAGTAGCTCCATTCGGAAGCTGAGTTGAGCAAGTAGCTCATTTAAAACAAATCTAAGAAAATTCTTTTTCACTCAGCACATAGTTAAGCTCTGGAATTCATTGCCAGAGGATGTGATTACAGCAGTTAGTGTAACTGGGTTTAAAAAAGGTTTGGATAAGTTCCTAGAAGAAAAATCCATAAACTGCTGTTAATCAGTGAGGAATAGTAGCTTGAGGTTATTAATGTTTGGGTACTTGCCAGGTACTTGTGACTTGGATTGGAAACAGGATGCTGGGCTTGATGGACCCTTGGTCTGACCCAGTATGGCAACTTTTTAAGATCTGTTGTATGTTCTTATGAAAATGCTGAGCTAGTAATCTTTCATTAATAAGAAAAGGCATAATCGAAAAGTTGTCTTAGGATGGCACAAAAATAAGTGTGATATTCTAGATACCAACCTCCCTATGTATTTCTTTTAAAAAGTACCAGCTTTGCACCTCATCCTGCACCCCCACCCCTCTCCCCTTTGAAATCACTCACCTACTCTGAAAAATGGAAAAGTCTGATTTCCCCCCCCCCCCCCATCTTTCCACAAAGTTTAGTAGAACTCTGTCCATCTGATTCATTTTCTAATATTTATATTCTAAATTATTTATGTTCTTCTGTAATCTGCCTAGAACAGATGTTCTGGGAATTAGGAGAAATATAAATGACTATAATAAACAATAATAATGTTGTAAGTGGAGGGGTGGGTAACTCAAGCAAACACATTGACTGCATGCATTGCCTGTAAGAAAATTGTCAACTTTATCCCCCCCACCACCACCAGCACCAAGATTACTCATCGACTTTGGAAATATCAGATGTTTCCCCAAGAATTTACCGCCACCCAAAACAGGCTGATGCTATATCGTGCGCTTAGCCTAGGCTAACAAGCTCTTGGACGCACATTCTGAATGCACTCGGCCAACACCCGATGCAATAAGAGGATTAGCGCACCCAAAACGTGCATCCCAACCAATGCATAGCTAATAACTCTCATCACGTGTAAATGCATGTAGATGTGGCTATTAGCTAAAAAAAGCGCCGTGCGCACGTTATAACACGGAAAACTTAATGTCAGCCCAAGGGCTGGTTTTCTCTTTACACACTCCGAGCTGTCTAACCCCCCCCCCAAAAAAAAACCCCTGCACAAAGCCACAGAAAAGCCCAAAATACTGCATTTCTGTGGTTCCTCCTACTTAGTATCATCCCAATACTAAGTAAGAGGAACCACAGGAAGCAGCATGAAAAGAAAAAATTTTTTGCTGGCAGTCAAGTTAGGGGAAACGGAAGCCCATTAATTGAGCGTCTGTTTTCCTAACCCGTGGCTGTGAGCGGGTTTTCCTAACCGGCGCCCGGCCACGTCTCCTGGGCGCCCGATGCCATGGACGCGCTAGGGACACACAAGTTATCCCTAGCGCGTCCTTTTTAGTGCAACACCCCCCCTCATTTAAATAATGCATCGCACGCCCAGGAGAGGTGGCTGGGCGCACGTTAGGACGGACGCTCAATCATGAGCGGTCGTTTTACATGAGCTGATATTGCATCGGCCTGACAGTTTGGTGGAGCTAGATCCAATTTTATAAGGGGATACACCACACACACATAAAAATACAAACTGCAACACACATTTTTCCATCTGATAAGCCTCCCTTCCTATTAACCTGAGGCTAAAAAATTATTCATCTCTTCCTTTTGACTTTGTTTAAAAACTCAAAGGTTTGAGATTTGGCTAGTTTACTGCACATACAACTGAGATTTCACACAGGTATGTACATAGTAAATCTTTTGTCTATATTGATAATTTGGCATTAATATAAGGGATCTTAATAGGCTCATCGTATTTTATATACCTTGATTGTTACTTAAGGATTCAAGGTTTATTGTCAACTGTGAAGAACTTGTTGTTGGTCAAGACTTTCTTACGTTTACAAAACTTGAACTATTTAGGGGTCATTAAAAGGGAAACTGGATTGGTAAAATGGAAATGCAAAGGTTACCTTGAATGTGTTTATAGTTATCATGCAGCTGCAAAGTTATGCAAATTAAAATTAAAGAAACAGGGTTAGCCCATTGTCATGAGGCAGTTCTTGTCCAGAGATGTGCGTTAGCTTTTATAAAAAAAGAAAAGGAAAACCTGACAATACTTGTGTTTTTATATAGCTTAAAAAATGAAATGTAAAAACCCTCCAAAATTAAATTTTTTTTTCATTGACTTTCATTTTGGAAAGCTCAACAAACAAAAATCCCCTAAACTGAGCAAAACAAAGCAAAATTAAACATCCCGGCCCCTCACGAGTCTTCCCCATAAGAAGGGGCCTTTTGTTTTCAGTTTTTATTTTATTTTTCCCCAAGAACTTATTAGTGTTTATTATAACCAGCAAAAACAGGAGAAAATCAGAGGGGAAAAAGTCATTTTTTTCCACTGAGTTTCTGCCTTATTTATTTTTGGTTACTATACATTCCCAGAGAATATTTTTAAAAACCCTGAAAGCATGCCGCTCCCCCACCTTCCCCAGAGGTTCGCCTACACTCCTCCTGGTGTCTACAAAGTAGGAAGAAGTAGGCGCAATCCCCAGTCATTGTCTCTGCCCCACTGAGTCCTGGTTTGAAAATGTACTGGCGTCAGGGCTGGCTGGTGCCATTTTTGATCAGTAAACAAAATGAACCGAAATAAACATTAAACAAACTGAAAAGACAAATTTAAAAAAAAAAAAAAAAAAGCAACCAGAAAAAGAAAAATAAATGAATCAAAATGAGAAGATTTTCCAGGCAGAACCCTTAACCGGTCACCGCATAGTCCTGTACTGTTGATCTGCATATATTCCCTAGGGATGGGCTCTCATTTTAACAATGACAGAAAATTATCAACGATATGTTTTTATATCTTTTTTTGTTTGTTTTTTTTGTCGTTGCCCATCTGAGACGACACTTAACACAAAATACTGTTTTTGTCATTTCAGCATTGCCTAAAATATTGCAGCACATGCTAAAAGATTGCAGTGCGCACTCTTTGCCAAACATATGGGCATTAAGCCTTTCAAAGTGGGGCACGGGATGCAGGTGCCCAGAGGACACAGCTATTTTCTAATGTGCCATGTGTATTCATGGAACATGTTAGAAAATAGCCTAGTCGCATGCACGTGTGCCAAATTTTAAGTGGTCGTACGTAGCAAATGCCGATTCTACCGCGTAAATTGGGGGATTTTAAAAGGGGAATATGCAATGCCATTTCCAGTTGCCCAGTTAAGAGAGAGTTCTTCCAAACCCCCTAGTCTAATAGCCTTCATCCCCCAAGTTATCCCCCAACCCTTAAATCCCCATATATCTACCTATTTTATTTTATAACTTACATGACATCCATAGCAGAAGTAAAATTACGCGGCGGGCGACTCAGTGCATGCTGGATAACGCAAGTATTTACCTGCACATATCAGCTTCACGCCCTGCCCCCTTTTGAAACTTCTGAGATGTGCGCACTATGGTATTTACACACTATCTGGGCGGCTTTTAATATCTGCTTGGCGTGGCGAGCCAGGCATATTCCGTGCATCTCCTAATTAACGTGCACATTGGGCCTTTAAAAATTCACCTTTATGTGTGGGGGAAAAAAATGGATTGCATTTTATTAAAAAAAAAATTAGCCAGCACTAAAGTAAAATGAAATAAAACGGAAGCCCGAAAAATCAAAATGAAAATTTAAAAATCGGCAACAAAATGTAATCTGCACATACTGATTTGTGAACTGGGCAGGGCATTCCATGAGGCAGTGTTTGAGCGGAGTTGGCACTTTACTGGCACGCTTATAATTTCTAAAAGTATGTCCCTAAATTCATGCACACAAGTCGCACCCTCTGAAGATGAGATGCAACTTTATACAAGCAAATCTTTGAGCGTACCAGGCCACTTATTGTGAATTTTCAAAGCAATCTTATGCATATAAGTTATCTGAGAATCCTCAGCAAAATTTGCATATGCAATGTACCTGCAGACTTTACGACTATGCAGAGCATTATAAAATTACCCTAGGTAGGCCTAGCCAACCGGGGGGGCAATAACTAACACTATATAACAAGAGGTCATCTTTCACAAGAGTTCGAAATTCCATTTTTAACACCATGTTAGTGACCTTTTAAAAGTCTTTCATTCTCTTGAGTGTCAAAACCACAATGCCATTTGGACACATTTTTTCTTTTTTTTTTCTACTTTAAAACAATGAAAATAGTAAAAAAAAAAAAAGGAACTATGCTGCTAAGCTAGAATAGGACAACTTGGAGCCGTGAGAGCTGTCACAGTACATCACATCCTCTCCCAGGCAGTGGTTCCCTACTGTGCCCCGGCGCTTCAGAGCTGATGGTTCCTGGGATGTGCATCCAGCCTTCCACCTCCAGCAGATCTCTCATTTTACTGCAGCTGCCACTTCCTGGGTTTTTCAGTTATCTCTGTCAGGTAGCCGAACACATGATTCCTTTCTCACGTTATTACTGCCTGAAGATCGGGAGTGAGTCAGATGAAGGCTGGAATCAACAGATATTTGCAACTCCCCCTTTTTTTTTTTTTTAAATATGTATTCGTAACTTGCAAAATAATAAAATTGAACAAGCAATACCTTGCACAGAAAATACAGTAATGCATACTGAAAAACAAATACAAACCATACTGAACAAAAAACAGCAAGCAAAAACAAACAAACAAAAAACCAAAGCAACTACTGTTCCTGACGGCATGGTGGATAGGAGGTTGATGTGTTCCTTTAGTGATTAGTTTTCAAATCAGTGAACAAGTCAGTCAACTTTTCCATTAAATGTATTCTCATTATATTCTGGTAGCACTTCAAGCATGACTTGTGAACAGTGTACAAGCAAATCTAAGGAATAGGAGGAGGAGGAAGGGAATGGAAGTATGTGAGTGAGATTCTCGCTGGGGCTATGAATCAAAATGGAAGCACCCACCAACCAGATACCTGTTACATAAAGTTCCCTGACAAACATTACAACCCATTGGGTGTTAGACTGGGTGCCTTGGGCTTTCCACATGAGGCTGGATCTTATTTGGTTCATTCATGGTCAAATATTTAGGTCTGAATTGTCCCACACCATCCAGACAAAGAGCATGTACATAGTACACAGATGCTTTTGGTGCACTCACTGTACAAGTTCTTATTATCAAGGGAAAAAACACAGATTTTTTTCCATATGAAAATTTGCAAAACGTGCAGGCATTAAAACCACCCGTAGGTGCCTCCTGTATTCTCAGAGATGCCAGAAGCGATTTGCCTGATAAAAGGAAATTTCATTCGTAAGATCTGAAATTCCAGGGGCAGAGGACTTAGATGATCTATTGAGGGTGAAGGGGGGGAGGGGTCGAGGATTGGGAGGAGAGGGAGCGATACAATGAATTAGGAGAGGGAGAGAGAGAGAGATACTCTATATTAATTTCAAATAAAAGAAAGAATGGAAGAGATGATTTCTGAGGCTATGGGAAATGTCACACAGCTTTTCAGCCTGAACAAATTGGGCTGTAGCACATCAGAAGGTGCAGAGCTGAGTGGCATCCGCGAGATTAATCGTGGAAGAAGAGGAGCGTGCATCCTCCTGATCGGGAGGCTGACAGATGTCTTCTAAAGGAGGTGGGAGGATTTTGGTGAGAATATGTGGGGTGCTAGGCAGTCGTTAACCATCAGCAATGTTGCTACCTGGTGATCTTAACTCTGGAGAAGAAAGCAGATTCGATGCTGTTTAAATTCAAGGACGTGGTAAGAACATAAGATCATAAGAAATGCCAAGCTGGATCAGACCAAGCGTCCATCGAGCCAAGCATCCGTGTCCAGCAGTGGCTGGTCCAGATCACTTGGACGCACCTGATGAATCACTGCTCTTCCAGCCTTGCACGAACAATTTCCAGCTCCAAAAAGCAAATGGATGTAACCCCATTTTGGGATAGGAAGCAGCTATCAACTGTACCCTAAAAGAAGTTATTTTTTCTAGAGGGCTGATCCACACACGCTAGCTCTTGCACAAGTCTCTTTCCCCAGGGCCTGAATCCTTTGTTGGTGGACAGAAATCTTCCTGCTGGGTCCCGAGTGACAGGGGTGACTCCGTAACTGTTTTCCCTGGGAGAGGTATCGCTCTTTTACCGCTGTAGGTGCCAATAAGCCTTGATGCTTTTAACGCAGTTGTAACATTGCTCCCCACTTCAACAGCAGGGGGAAAGGGGAACTGGATTCAGACAGCAACCACAAGGGCCCCGACCTCTACAGTCTCTGGTCCTGATACACAGGCAAAAGGGACAAAGCACAGGACTGCTCTTACGGCCAAGTCCATTAGCAAAGCACGTCAAGGCAGCACTGTCTGAATTTTCAAGGAAGCTCATCACTCAGTAAAAAAATGTTGCTAGCTGAAATTTTTATGGGTTATCATAAAGCTTGGGATAATTGCACAGAGCGGCAGGTAGTACCCTTAAGAGAAATTCGGGGGTAGCCTGCATGGAGTGGCAGTGGCTAACTAGGGAAGCTTGCTGGGCAGACTGGATTGACCATTTGATCTTTTTCTACCACTCATTTCTATGTTTACTATGTTAATAATGCTCTGGAGATCCAAACATGGGTGTCCAAAAGTAACTTTACTGAACTTAAATCGGATGAATTAATATCACAATTCCAGATCAGTTCTTAACACCACAGCTGGTCTTTACTGTTACCGTCCTTCCTCTATCTGTGCAAGGGTCTCTACTGCTAAGGCAGGTGATGCTCTCACTCTGCAGGGCATGGATAAATTAGGTTCCCTTCTGGATACGGGAATCTTTGTGTGGACAGGAAAACCCCCTTCAAGCTGGCCAACAATGGTAAAACAGTCTAACCACAGTGTCCCAGTTTTTTAACTTGTTCCTCAGGGGTGAAGACTCCAAGTGAGGGTCCTCACTAGTTTCTCAGTGTGGTCCAATGTCTCAGTCGAACTTGCTTTATCTCCGAATCTCACGATGGAAGGAATCCACACTGGAACACACAGCTCTCAGTGTTCCTTTTCTCCAGGCAGGAAGGGAACAGCAAAAATCTTCCGCCTGGCTTTTCCAACCAAAATATCCTTTTCCCCAAAACGAATAAACACCAAAGGTTCGCTGCTGCAGGTCACTACCTTTCCTCTGTCCTCACAGGAGGTTGCAGAGAGGCAGGTCCTCCTTACCCAAGGGAGAGGTGTCCCCGTGATGTCTCCCCAAGCAACGCCCAGGGATATAGCAGGTTGCTTACAAAGAATTATGGGAAATCCCGAAAACAACCTGGAGAACCACCCAGCAGCCAAGGTGAGGACTGAAGAGGGTAGCTTCCTCGACCTCGCCCAGGAACTGCAGGCAGGTGTGGTACCTCCGACCCAGGGTGGGTCTGAAAATCAATGAAGGCTAAGCTCCTGCACTTCCTCCTAATTCCAAAACCAAACTGCCCTGCCCCACAGCTCCCAGGAGAGAGCTGTTTGTTTATTTATTTATTTAGAACTTTTCTATACCGACGTTCATGAAAAGACATATCACATCGGTTTACATTGAACCAAGGTTAAATTACATCGAACAAGGGTTACATCAAACAGGGGATAGCCATGAACAATAGGTATCCCCACCACTTGTTCTCATGACCTCCCAGAGGGATGACCATCCCAGTTCCCTTAAAGGGAGGGGCTGCACCACAATCTCCACCTCTCTCTGTCCCTAGTTAAAGGTCTCAAGCCCAGGGCGCTACTGGTAATGAGCCCAGTGCGTAATTACATGAAGAATGAGGACAGTTTTTGGGAAACCGTCTTCTGCATGGGGACCCCCTGAGATTACATGAACCTTACCACGATTCTCCAACTTCCATCAAAATCTCTCCACTTCTTTTGTTCTCATTTTGCAGAATTAGCACTGAAAATGCTCAGAATGAATATTTCCTATTCAGTTGTATGGCTGTGCTTATTTGTGTTAGGAAACAATTTTTTTTTATTTTTTTTTTTAATTCTCGGAGCCAGCCAACAGTGAGGCCTATGTCATAAAGCTTAACATGCACATAAAGGCCGTTTTGTATGTGATAAAAATAGTGGATTGCTAAAATTAGCACTCACCCACATGTAAATGAGGCAAAATGTCATCTGAAAATAAAGCTTTACAAGTCCCATGGTTCACAATGCGGTCCACAGCAAGACACCCACTATTTCCTTTGGGTCCAGTACAGGCAAAAATGTAATACCTGTATTTGTCTAGGTCTTAAAGTTTACTATTCTGTATAATTTGTAATGTCATATATAGGGTCTTCTGTATGTACTAATTAAAGATAATGTATGCTGTTGTATATAGTGCTTTTTGGAGTGTATAATTTATTTATATATAGTGTATAAGGTTATCCACAGTGTATAATGTTATACACAGTCCCTTTTTGAGTGTATAATTTGCAATGTTACTTATTATGTTCTTTGGTTGTTTCTCCATCAGGTACTGTTCCTATTTCTCCTCTTCCTCTTTTTCCCTCTCTTCTCTCGCCCCTTCTCTCTTCCTAGCTGCACCCCTCCCCCCACCCTTGTTTTTTGTATTTTCCTCCTTCAGTTATATATTGTAAACCGGCATGATGTACCCACGAATGTCAGTATATAAAAGCTAATAAATAAATAAATATTCTTGCTGTGCCCGTCTCCCCTGCTAAACAGCCCTTCCATTCTGAGCCCGTTCACATAGTGGATGTCCTCTCCTGCCCCCTTCCCCGCCAGGCACCCCCTTACATTTGCAGAAACCCCGTCACAATAGGGCATCACTCTCTCCAAAGGCAAAGGAACCCCCCCCTCCACCCTCAGCCCACGCTTCCGGAAGCCTGCCTTGCCGTTTTCGGAGGGGCCGGGTCTTCCTGGGCAGGAAGGGATGTCAGGGTCTTCCTGGGCAAGAAGGGATGTCAGAGCCTTCCTGCCCACTCCACTGCCACTGGTGAAGGACGTTGCTAGGACTGCAGCGCTACTATCCCCTGAACTTATTTTGAGTTAATGGCCGTATTAGTATGACCATGCTATTGAGGGCAAGCTTTACGGGACTCTTGGCAACGTGTTTAGCACAGCACAACATGTAGGCCTCTCCCCCCCCCCCCCCCCCCCCCAGTGTGTATGTGATGGAGCATGTGCCTGCAGCGGAGAGGGATATGACAGAACAGCCCAGAGAAAAGGAAATGTCAGGAAACAAAGGAGAGACGCTTGGGGTGAAGCATAGGGTGAGGAAGGGATTGAGCTCTAGGGTGCATTTACAGCATACAAACTGGGAGACCGATGGTATAAGTTCTAAACCAGGGAAGAGACTCAGAAGCCGGAGGAGGAAGACGGTCGGAGAGCACACAAGAGTAGCACAACGGAACCTTGAGCTCATCCCGAAATCAATAAACCCCAGACTTACTAGTCTGTGAGGGGCCAGAAGAGGAGCCAGAGGGCCACTCGTCACAGGGCACATTGTGGAGAGATCTGGCAGCTCTTGGTTTACTAAGATTTATTGCCATAGTTACAGAATGGGGAAAACGAGTCTCAGTAAGTCCGTCCCTTATGAGAGGGGCCCCGGACCTAGCCTGAGAAATCGAGTGCGCTGCTTCTTTCCTCTGCCTCTTTTTTTTTTCCTCTCTTTCCTCTTTCATTTAACTTTTCCCTTTTGGTCCCTTTGTCTCATTCACTTCAGTCTTTCCCGTGTTTCTTGCTTCCCCCCCCCCACCCCCTTTGTTGCTTTGTCTCGGTGTCCCTCTATTCCTCTCCTCCTTTTCCGCCGCGCCACATCTGGCCAAGCGCTGCAAACCCAGGAAGGCGTGACAGCGGGAAGGCTTTGTTGTGCAGATGTGAGCAGGTTGCTTGAGGGGTTCCTTCCCCTCTCGGTCCCGCCTAAGGAGAGACAAGGCTGGCTGGCAGCACGGGGCAGGTGGGAGCGGTACCTCTTTCGACAGCTTCCTGCCGTAAGGCGGTGCTCTAAGGTGGGGTGCTGGGGAGGCCACCCCTTAAACGGAATGACGTGACCGTTCTCGGTCCCTTCTTCATTTTCTTAACCTGCACCTTTTCTGATTCCTTTCGCACCTCTTAATGCTCCTCTCTGCCGCGTCTTTGTTTTCCATAATCCAGTCTTTCCCCTCTGTATTAATTCTTTCTTTCTGGTTGCTATGTGACCGGGATTTCTGTACTGTTGCTATATTTTCAGTCACTTAATCTCTGAAGTTTTGTGTATTTATAAAAACGCCTCCTTGAAAAGATTTGTTGGAGATGGTGTAGAATATCTGACGTCGCTGCATATATTTTCTCTGCTTCAGATGCATTCAGAAAAAAAATTGCGCGTATGTAGATATAGATAGATAGGATATTCTTAAATATAGGGATAACACTGCTTCTTCTGAGGGGAAATGAGTCATTTCTTAATGCCAGGAGATTGTTACTTGAACTTACCTATTTTTGCAGTACAGTAGCAATATCCAAGAATGGTGTTTAAGAAAGTAAGTAGATATGTGTGCATGTTCAACCTGTGTAAAAAAAACAGAGACAACCTTATGCCGTGGAAAGATTTTATTAATTTATTCTAATACAGAGCCCGACTCCGGCCGAGTTTCGCCAATTAAGGCTGCATCAGGGGATGACTTCTGATGGCAAAGAAACTACATAGGTATATTCTTATGTAGTAACACTGTCAAGTCAAATTTCAGTCTTGATCATGCGATGCATCGTGAGGACCTGTCCTATTGCGTTTGAGAGGTTGTGAAATAGAAGGCAAAATACACATCGGTTTTATTTTTGCCTTATCCTTAAACAACATAATTTTGAGCGAGATACGCTGTCAGTTCGTGAAGCGGAGAGAGTTGTATGCATGATCAAGACTGAAATTTGACTTGACAGTGTTACTACATAAGAATATACCTATGTAGTTTCTTTGCCATCAGAAGTCATCCCCTGATGCAGCCTTAATTGGCGAAACTCGGCCGGAGTCGGGCTCTGTATTAGAATAAATTAATAAAATCTTTCCACGGCATAAGGTTGTCTCTTTTGTTTTTTGCCTTGGCTACGTGGGACCGCCTTCCGATTTGCTTTATTGTTCAACCTGTGTGCAATATTTTCATTTTAACCATGTACACTTTATTTGCACATATTCAATATGTCCTAATTGAAAGGCCGATTCAGTAAAAGTCACGGGAGAGCGGGCGAGCACCCAGGCCACTCTCCTGTGCGCGCGATTCAGGGAAGGAAGAACGTGCAAATTAGGGCCCGCAGTAAAAAGAAGCGCTAGGGACAGGAGCAGCGGCTGTCAGCGGGTTTGACAGCTAATGCTCAATTTTTCCGGTGTCTGTTCTCGAGCCCGCTGACAGCCACGGGTTCGGAAAAAGGATGCCGGCTAAATTGAGCGTCCGTCTTCCGACCCGCGTGCCACCGGCCGATTTACATTTTTTATTTATTTTATTTATTAATTTTTTAAATTTTGGGGCCTCCGACTTAATATCGCTATGATATTAAGTCGGAGGGTGTACAGAAAAGCAGTTTTTTCTGCTTTTCTGTACACTTTCCCGGTGCCGGCAGAAAGTAACGCCAGCCTTTGGGCAAGCATTAATTTCTGAAAGTAAAATGTGCGGCTTGGCTGAACATTTTACTTTCTGGATTGCGTGGTAATAACTAATAGGGCCGTCAACATGCATTTGCATGTTGCGGGCGCTATTAGTTTTGGGGGGTTAAACGTGCGTTTTTGACGTGCTATTACCCCTTACTGTATAAGGGGTAAAACTAGCGCGTCAAAAATGCGTGTCCAAACCCGGGCGCACTGTACTGTATCAGCCCGTGGATGAGGTATCTGAATTCCATATTAATATAAATTAGTCTATTTCTATTCTGTAAAGTTTGTAGGATAATAAAGATATAGATTGAAACAATGGCATTTTTTTTCTTTTTGGGGTTAAGAAAACAATTGCATGTGGCAGTTTCCCCGCTCTGAGGTGGCAACCCTAGGCACATCCTTGCATGGGACTCCCCGCTTCCCTCTTCTCGATTCAGCCTCCCCAGATAAGTGAGTCTTTGCCTTCTTAAGCCGTGGAGACGTTAAATCCATAGCAATTTTTAAAGTGTAAGTATGCATGTAATTCACGTTGAAACTGGAGCTAAACCCTCGGGTAAAAAAATGCTCCTGGACGTTGCAGCAAGGCACGCAGCTTGAATAGGCCATCTTTCGGTTTATATTTCTACAAAACATGGACAAAAGTAGAAATACACAATTATGTCTTCACAAGTGAAGTGCAATGTACATAATACACAAATTTATTTATTTTTATTTATTTAACAGTTTTTTATACCGACCTTCATAGTAAATTACCATATCGGATCGGTTTACAGTTTAACAAAGGGAAAAACTAGAGTAACAAATTCAAGTAAAAAACGAAAGATAACAATAAGTAGGAGTAAGTCAAAGTTACAATCAACAGGGGGAGAGAACTTGGAAGCTTGCAACAAGCTGGAAAGAAGAGAGGCCGGTAAAAGTATTTTTACCATAGAGTGTACAAGTTAAAACTTAAGAACGGTGCTTTAACCTGAAAGTCTGAGTCCATTTATTTATTTATTTATTTTCTTTCTTTGAGAAACGGAGTGCCAGACCGGGTAGGAATGAACAGAGTGACCTCCATAAAAGTAACCCAAACTCTCCATTACCAGGCACTTTGGGAATAAAATAAAACCCCCAAAAAAACCATATTCCAAATGTATATAGAAAATCTGCAATACTAAAAAAGCACTACCTCCCATCACTTAAACAGAAAAAAAAATTCTATTTAATAAATGCATTACTGCAAATATTATGCCAAGTCCTAGAGCACCAATGCACCTTCTACTGGGAAGATAGACATAAGTCAGATTCCAACAGATCCTTATACAGAAACTATAGTCTAGAAGAAAAGTTCATCTCAAAAATAAATGCAAAATGCAGACAGACCTTCGTCAAATGCAGAATAAAGAGACCATAAAGTATAAAAAGAAATCTTGAGAAGTCGGATTCTGCATTCAGTGCACCAATAGAGAAAAAGAAATAGAAATCATTTCCTCCTGTACTGTGCAAAATACAAAGATATAAGAAATACACATTCCCAATATTCCAAACACTAAGGGACAGATTTTAAAAGCCCTGCGCGCTGGTGCGCACAAAGCCCCGGGACGCGCCTAAGTCCTGGGGCTTTGCTTGGGGGGCATGTTGGGGTCATTTTGGGGGCGGGGCCGTGGGCATGGCCGAGGCCTCAGAACCAGCCCCTGGGCCGAGGAATGGCACGCCGGCAGCTGGCTGGTGCGCGCAAGTTATGCTTGCCTCAGGCAGGCGTAACTTTCTGAACAAAGGTAGGCGGGGGGATTTAGGTAAGGCTGGGGGGTGGGTTAGATACGGTAAGGGAGGGGAAGATGGGGGGGGGGGCGGAAAAAAGTTCCCTCCGAGGCTGCTCGGCGCGCGCAGGTTGCACAATTGTGCACCCCCCTGCGCGCGCCGACCCTGGATTTTATAACATGTTCGTGGCAGCACGTGCATGTTATGAAATCGGGCGTAGATTTGTTCACGCCGGGTTGCGCGAACAAATCTGTGCCCGTGCATAACTTTAAAAATCTACCCCATAACGTAAAATTTTTCTCTCTTTTTTAGCTGAGTGTTTTGTTTCTAATCTCATTGGTCCTATTCCTTTTTTTCTGCCTTTAATGCCTACCTCTTCTTCGTTTTCTCCAAACTCCTTTTCTAGGGTCTCTTTTCCATTTTCTGTCTATTTTCTCTCCTCTTGATTGCTCCAGTTCTTCCCCTACATATGTCTCTGCCATTGATATTTCCCTTTCATCTCATTTCTCCATCTCTCTGTTCACTCATAGCTATATTTCACCCCTCCTTGCCTTAGATATTCATCTCAACAACTCTAGCCTCCATTGCCCTTCCCAGCCTTCCATCTACCCCTCAATGTTCTCCCTTATCCTTTCTCTCAACTGCTGCCTCCTTCCTAGCTTTCTGATGCCCTCCTCAACCTTCCTCTACTTTTTTCTGCTTCTAACCCACTCATCATATCAAGCTTCTTCCCTTATTACTCACCCTCTCCCCTTTCTTCTGTTTCTTCCACATTACCCAGTTTCACATTCCTGTCACCCCCTTCCCATTCCCCTATTTCCACCCTATCACCACATCCCCAATACTCCAGGTTCTTCACACCAACTCTTGTCCTCTCTTGATCCTTCATCTCCCATCTCACACACCACCCATTAATACCTCCCAGCTTTTTCCCACACATACACTGCTATTCATAATCTCTAATCATATCTCCCCTCAGTCTACCAGCTCCCTGATCCACACATCCCAACTCATGCTCCCAGTCTCTCACTGACCAGACTCAAAACCTGGTTTCACCAACCCCAACTCTCTGCACCCTCCAATACCCCAATACCTTCTGTCTCCACTCCCACCTATCTATGCCTAATCCCCTAATCTTTGCTCTTCTTATGTATATAGACACACCAACCATTACCCATACTAATTCAGCCTGGATTGAAGGCCCTGCCCAATAAAATTCTTAAATTCTATTGTCCTTAAAAATGAGTAAATTACATACTGAACATTAGTGTTTTAACTCTCTTCCTAAATGATCTAAGGCATGTCTCTGCCCTTACATCATCTGGAAGAGTGATGAGCCCAATACTGCAAATGTTCTCTTTGGTGTGGATTAGGGAAGGGAGTACATGCATCAACTTTCCTTCTACTCCCCCCTTCATAAACACATTCTCTCTTCTTTCTATGTATATATCTTCCTCTACCCAATGATGACTGCACCAATTTCTTCCCTCACTAGGCATAGGCAGACAGGACTTGTGTAGCTCTAGACCTTCCATTCCCAGGAAGCCTTCAGGGAAGGAGGGGAACTAAGAAGTAGACTGGAGCAAAAAGAACACAGACAAAAAGAGTCATTCTGCTCCCCAGTCCAGCCTCTACTTGAATTTGGAGAAGGCAGAGGAGAGAAGACCAATGAAGAACTAATATGCTCTTTTTAGCCAGCTCCTCCCCTCCCTGTTTCAGCCAGGCAACCTACAGATGCACAAGCTAGCACTTCCCAGCTCCCTGGGGAGGCTTAGCCTTCTCAAGCCTTTTATATTGGGTGTCTATGATCCTGCTTTTTCTGCAAGTATTTTCATCCATGGAAAATATTGTGCATAGAGCTGAACATGAAATATGCCTGTGTCATTTTCCTGCCCAACCTAAATAAGCCCTGGGAATGCCTTCTTCTAATGCGAATAAGTGTACCTGTTATGGAATCCTACACGTAATTTTGGATGAGTTAATGGTGGGCAGTTTTTAGAGAGACCTTTTACTTGGGAACATTGGTACTTTCCTGAGGAAATAGCTTTTGCATATTGCCTTCATATTTTTAGATCAGTTCTTAAATCAGTCTAAACACAATCCATCTGCTACAAAAACTCACACAGTCACCTACAGCAAGGATATTGTTTGAGTTTAATTTGACAATAGATGCCAGTATTTCAGCAACATGAGAAGTTAATGGTAGATTTCCCAAATCTAGTACTGTAACCATTAGATTAGTGATTTTCACATTGGATGATCAAGAGCCCATCAAGCTTGACTTTCAGGGTAACCAAACTATGCAAAACTTAACTTCCTTCTTAGGCAGGCAAATATTTCTTATGAATATTCATTGCACATGCTCTGAAGACCAGGCATATTGTGGATTCTCAAGGGTCTGATTTGAAAACTACTTCATTAGATCATACTTTCCATAGGGGCCAATTCAAAAAGACATTTTTTTCCCTATTCTATAGGGCCAATGCACTAAAACTGAAAGGTATGGCTACAAAGGTAAAAGTTTACATCAGGTGTGGCCATTGTTTAAAAATATCTTGGAAGCCCAGTCCAGATGTATTCAACTCATTAAATAAAGTGGAATGAAGGCCAAACAACTGCCAGCATGGTTAAAAGGCGAGGTGAAAAAGGCTATTTTATCCTAAAGAACCTCTTTCAAAAATTGGAAAAGGATCCATCTGAGGAAAATGGGGGAAAAAAGCATAAGGATTGGCAAGTTAGATGTAAAACAATGATAAGGAGGTCTTTAAGAATTTAAGTTGGCCTTTGAGGCAAAAACTCATTAAAAAAAATATATATCCAAAGCAGGAAGCCAGTGAGGGAGTCAGTTGGACTTTTAGAAGATCAAAGGGTTAAAGGAGTGCTTAGAGCAGTGGTCCCCAAACCTGTCCTGGAGGGCCACCAGCCAGTCGGGTTTTTGGGATATCCTCAATGAATATGCATGAGAGAAAATTTACATGTGATGGAGGCAGTGCATGCAAATTTTCTCTCATGCATATTCATTGAGGATATCCCAAAAACCCGACTGGCTGGTGGCCCTCCAGGACAGGTTTGGGGACCACTGGCTTAGAGTGTGGAAAGACTGAATTAATTCTTTGCTTTGTTGTTTACTGAAGATGATGGAGAG
Organism: Rhinatrema bivittatum; assembly: GCF_901001135.1. Classification (NCBI taxonomy): domain Eukaryota; kingdom Metazoa; phylum Chordata; class Amphibia; order Gymnophiona; family Rhinatrematidae; genus Rhinatrema; species Rhinatrema bivittatum. The sequence goes on along the minus strand of NW_021821353.1, from coordinate 53,749 downwards.
ATACCTGTGCCAAAAATTGTATTCAATATTAATAATTCAGAAGAACTGATACAAACCACAGTGATGCTGCAAGATATAATAAGATACAACTATTATGGCAATTTAATCATATATCACGAAGTTGTTAATACTAAATAACATATAGTGACATATATAATATTTCAATCTTTATTAAATTCAAACAAGAAAATTACAAGCAAACTAATACTCAAAAACTCACAGCATCACCCCAAGGAATATTCATCTAAAAGTACCCACCCATTTTCACACAATAATCATACACCATTCATACCAGTTACCCACACACATCCTTCATACCTCCCATCATTAAAATTCCTCCATTTTTCCAAATTATATCACACACAAGTGAAAAAGCCTCTTCACAATACAATACAAATCCTTCAAAAACAATTTGTTCACAAGCAGAGTTCTATTTCACAAATTTTTTTTCGTTCAAGGAACGAGAATCCTTCAATTCTTCTTCATCTTCTCAACATGTTTTGCCTTCCCACAGGTTTCTTCAGGAGAACTTTTGAAGTATCTCCTACTGCTTATACACCATCAGCATATTCCCACTCAGGTTTCATATGCAGATATGTTCCCCGACTCTCATTTCTCAGCGCCTCTTGAGTAAAGTTTCATAGAACGCCGTTCTTGAAAAATTGGTGAAATAGAACTCTCTCTGCTTGTGAACAAATTGTTTTTGAAGGATTTGTATTGTATTGTGAAGAGGCTTTTTCACTTGTGTGTGATATAATTTGGAAAATTGGAGGAATTTTAATGATGGGAGGTATGAAGGATGTGTGTGGGTAAGTGGTATGAATGGTGTATGATTATTGTGTTAGAATGGGTGGGTACTTTTAGATGACTATTCCTTGGGGTGATTCTGTGAGTTTTTGAGTATTAGGTTGCTTGTAGTTTTCTTGTTTGAATTTAATAAAGACTGAAATATTATATATGTCGCAAGATATAATAAGGCAGACTGACAAACTAAAGAGTAGCAAATTGCCCAGACCAGATGGTATACACCCCAGAGTTCTGAAAAAACTCAAAAATGAAATTGCAGATCTGTTACTGGTAATTTGTAACTTATCATTGGGATCATCCATTATGCCTGATGATTGGAGGGTGGCCAATGTAACCCTGATCTTTAAAAAAAAGTTGCCAGGGGTGATTTGGGAAACTACAGACTGATGAGTTTGATTTCAGTGTAAGGAAAAATTGTGGAAACTATTCTAAAGTCAAAATCACAGAACATATAGGAGCATATAGTTTAACGGGACACAGCCAGCATGGATTTACACAAGTGAAATCTGGCCTTACTAATCTATTACATTTTTTGAAGGGGTTAATAAGCACGAGGATAAATGTGAGCTAGTGGATATAGCTTATTTGGATTTTGAGAAGGTGTTTGACAAAGTACTCATGAGAGACTCCTGAGAAAATTAGTCATGGGATAGGAGGCAATATCCTATTGTGGATTGCAAACTGGTTAAAAGATAGAAAAATAGAGTAAGACTAAATGGTCAGTTTTCTCAGTGAAGAAAATTAAACAGTAGAGTGCTTCAGGGATCTGTACTGGGGCTGGTGCTTTTTAATATATCTATAAATGATATGGAAGGTGGAATAACAAGTGATCAAATTTGCAGACAACACAAATTTATTCTGTGTTAAATCACAAGCAAATTGTGAAAAATTGCAGAAGGACCTTGTGAGACCTTGTGAGACTGGAAGACAAGGCATCCAAATGACAGAAGAAGTTTAATGAGAACAAGTGCAAAGTTATGCTCATGGGCAAAAGTAACCCACACTATAATTATAAGATGTTAGGTTATATATTAGGAGCTACCATTCAGGAAAAGGGCATGGGTGGCATAGTGGACAATACTTTGAAAATATTAGGCATTATTAGAAAAGGAAGAAGAATAAAATAGCAAATGACAAATCACTTAATGCCTCTGTATCGCTCCATGGTGAGATCACGCCTGGCATACTGTGTGCAGTTCTGGTCACCGCAGAGAAGGGCAATCAAAATAATAAAAGACTGGAATGGCTCCTCTTTCAAAAAAATACACAGAATAGGGGAAACTCCATGAAGTTAGTAAGTAGCATATTAAAAAAAATCAGAACATTAATCAGAACTTAATACACAAATAAGCTTTGGAATTCATTGCCAGAGGATGTGGTTAAGGCAGTCCATAAACTGTTATTAATCAAGTAGACATTGGGGTAGATTTTTAAAGGGATACGCGCGTAAGATATGCGCATACCCCCCCCCCAAAAACCTACCCCAAACCCCCCCTGCGCGCGCTGAGCCTATTTTGCATAGGCTCGGCAGCGCACGCAAGCCCCGGGACGCACGCAAGTCCCGGGGCTTGCAAAAAGGGGCGGGTCGGGGCGTGGCCAGGGGCGTGTGGGCAGTCCGGGGGCGTGGCCGTGCTCCGACACAGCAGCCTGTGTCAGGGCCTGGCACGCGTAAGTTACTACTGCCCAGAGGCAGTAGTAACTTCTCCGATAAAGATAGGGGGGGTCTAGATAGGGCCAGGGGGGTGGGTTAGGTAGGGGAAGGGAAGGTGCAGGGGGGTAGAAAGAAAGTTCCCTCCGAGGCCGCGGGCAGCGCACGCAGGGCTCGGTACGCGCAAGTTGCACAAATGCGCACACCGACCCCCGGCTTTTATAAGATACGCGCATATCTTATAAAATCCAGCGTACTTTTGTTCGCACGTGCGCGCGTATGTTTTTAAAATCTACCACTTAAGGCGTAGCCACCTGTGACTATTGGAAAGAGGATACGGGGCTTCATGGACCATCAATTTGACCCACTACTGCAAATTCTTACTTTCTTATATTCTAACAGCTCTCCATGGTGTCTCATGTAGTCACATATTTTATCACTATAAACTCACCCACCCTCTGGAGGAATGAACTCTTTCACTCAATCCAAAAACAACCATCTCCAAAGCCTCCCATGTCTAGAAGATTCCTAACATTAACTCTAGTGAAGCCTAGCAGCTTTACATTTTTATATTAATCATAGTAATTATTTTACATTATTCTGAACAACTCTCTATTAATCTTTGTCGTTCTGGCTTCTGGGACAGTCATGTCTCATTGGCAAAAGGCCAGCCCCTTGGATCTCACAAAATAATTGATTGTTTTGTCACACAACAGCATACTTGTCCTGCATGGAAGAAGAACGTAGGAACATAGAAACATAAAAAGCCTATTCTTTAACTTGCTGTCATGTCTCAAGGACAGAAAATACAGAATATAATATACACTTAGTCCCTGCTATATAAAAGAAAATATGAGACTAATATAAATGTTGATTTCTTCTGTACAGAATATACATAGAATCTAATAATTTCAGAAATAAAACAAATATAGAACATAAAATTGAGATTTGATAATTTCACTATAATAAAATAAAATGTTCAAACATTGCCCACAAAAAAGTAAACAATAATTCTCTGCTAAATTTTTTTCACATAAATACGTTGAGCATCAGTAGTTAACCTGAATTTTGAATTCAATGCTTATTTATTAGGAATGTGCAAGTCTATTTTACAAACTGAAAGTAGATGTGCCTGAAAATATCCCAAAATCACCAATAAGCTAGGACCTGGTCTACCCAGCTAGGCTGACCCAAGCCCAACTGGGACCTCCTCTGACTCCTCAGGCCCCTGCTCCCAGAAATAAGTCAGGGAGGGGGACCTTACCAGCCCCCACTTAAATATTCCATAGCAGTCAGGAAAATGAACTGAATAGAAAAAAAAAACATTAAATGAACTGTATTAAAAAAAATGGGAACACCCCCCCCAATCGAAAATTTTGGGGTTGCATGTCCCTAATCATAATACAACTGATTTACAGGGAATGCATCCATGCACAAAAAGGAAATCCTCAGGGAAACGTTATACAACTGTGTGTCAGTTATTAATGAGACCTATATTCCAAAGCCATTAAATGGATAACTCGAAAGTTGTCCATCTATATGGCAAATCTGGCATATTCAGTAACATATCTGCTATAATTTGGCAGGATTTAAAAGGGTGTGTTACAGGGAGGGATTGAGTTATCCGGAAAACTGAGTCGAATATCTGTTATATCTGGCTAAGTCAGCCAGATAACTTTAGGCCTGCTTCAGAGCAGGCCTAAAGTTATTTTGCCTTGTGTGGTTGGATAACGTGCTACTTACCCGGTTGTCTTTAAAAGATATCGGGCTAAGTAGTACTATCAAAACAAAAACTTAATAAAAAAAAAAGTGCTCGGGCCAGCCGCCCGATCCCCTTCCTTCCCCCTAAACATCAAACATGGCCCTGTCAGGCTGTTTCATTTACCTTCCCAGCCTCTCAAAATATTTTTACAGTCCAGGGTTTGCAGGCGTGCAATGATCGGGCTTCCTCCCCTGCCACCCAGTACTGATATCTGAGGCCACCCCCCTCTCCCCCAACCTTCACCAACCCCTCCCAATACCTGAACGTTTCCTGCCTGGAGTGAGGGACCCACTTCACCCACTCCCCTGTGCCTCCAGCGCTGCTCTGGAAGCGTAAGCCTCGCCCCTCTGCTATCCCTTTAGTAGAGCCTTATCCTAGGCTTCAGCAAGTTTTTCCAGGATTGCAGCACCCTGAAGATGACCCCTTATTGTGAAGAGGCAGGATCTTCACAAAGTAAATTAGTAAAATGAGGGGGGTTTACACTATTTTTTTCTTCCTTTAAAATTTTTGTGGGAAATGCACTTTGATTTGAAAATACAATTTATACACGTTATTTTCTGATCCTACTCAAAACACACTCTTGAGAATGCCTCCCCTCAATCTGCCCAAATGTGCATGCATTTTATAAATCCATGCATATTTATAGCTGGATTGCACAAAGTTAATTTCCAATGCCATCTACCTGCGTAAATTGGCCTGTCTAAAAATTGTGTTCGTAGGGTGCGCCTCTTTCACTTGACACACAATGTTCCCTGTCTCTTTCCATAGCTCTCATCATTATACATTCACAATAGACAACGCAATATTCCTGATGGAAACCACATATAATTGAAAATTATTGCCAGTGGCCAAAGAAGGGGATTGCAATTTTTCTGCATTATCTATATATCGATCTGTATAATCAAATTACATAAGAAATTGCCATACTGGATCAGACCAAGGGTCCATCAAGCCCAGCATCCTGTTTCCAATAAACCAGGCCACAAGAACCTGGCAATTACCCATACACTAAGAAGATCCCATGCTACTGATGCAATTAATAGCAGTGGCTATTCCCTAAGTAAACTTGATTAATAGCCGTTAATGGACTTCTCCAAACCTTTTTTGAACCCAGCTACACTAACTGCACTAACCACATCCTCTGGCAACAAATTCCAGAGCTTTATTGGGCGTTGAGTGAAAAAGAATTTTCTCCGATTAGTCTTAAATGTGCTACTTGCTAACTTCATGGAATGCCCCCAAGTCCTTCAATTATTCGAAAGTGTAAATAACCGATTCACATCTACTTGTTCAAGACCTCTCATGATCTTAAAGACCTCTATCATATCCCCCCTCAGCCATCTCTTCTCCAAGCTGAACAGCCCTAACCTCTTCAGCCTTTCCTCATAGGGGAGCTGTTCCATCCCCTTTATTATTTTGGTTGCCCTTCTCTGTACCTTCTCCATCGCAACTATATCTTTTTTGAGATGCAGCGACCAGAATTGTACACAGTATTCAAGGTGCAGTCTCACCATGGAGCGATACAGAGGCGCATTATGACATTTTCCGTTTTATTAACCATTCCCTTCCTAATAATTCCTAACATTGTTTGCTTTTTTGACTGCTGAAGCACACTGAGTCGACGATTTTAAAGTATTATCCACTATGATGCCTAGATCTTTTTCCTGGGTGGTAGCTCCTAATATGGAACCTAACATTGTGTAACTACAGTAAGGGTTATTTTTCCCTATATGCAACACCTTGCACTTGTCCACATTAAATTTCATCTGCCATTTGGATACCCAATCTTCCAGTCTTGCAAGGTCCTCCTGTAATGTATCACAATCCGCTTGTGATTTAACTTCTCTGAATAATTTTGTATCATCCGCAAATTTGATAACCTCACTCATCATATTCCTTTCCAGATCATTTATATATATATATATATATATATATATATATATATATATATATTGAAAAGCACTGGTCCAAGTAGAGATCCCTGAGGCACTCCACTGTTTACCCTTTTCCACTGAGAAAATTGACCATTTAATCCTACTCTCTATTTCCTGTCTCTTAACCAGTTTGTAATCCACGAAAGGACATCGCCTCCTATCCCATGACATTTTAGTTTTCTTAGAAGCCTCTCATGAGGGACTTTGTCAAACGCCTTCTGAAAATCCAAATACACTACATCTACTGGTTCACCTTTATCCACATGTTTATTAATCCCTTCAAAAAAATGAAGCAGATTTGTTAGGTAAGACTTCCCTTGGGTAAATCCATGTTGACTGTGTTCCATTAAACCATATCTTTTCTATATGCTCTACGATTTTGATCTTGAGAATAGTTTCCACTATTTTTCCCGGCACTGAAGTCAGGCTCACTGGTCTATAGTTACCCGGATCGCCCCCTGGAGCCTTTTTTAAATATTGGGGTTACATTGGCCACCCTCCAATCTTCCGGTACAATGGATGATTTTAATGATAGGTTACAAATTTTAACTAATAGATCAGAAATTTCATTTTTTAATTCCTTCAGTACCCTAGGATGCATTCCATCCGTTCCAGGTGATTTGCTACTCTTTAGTTTGTCAATCTGGCCTACTACATCTTCCAGGTTCACAGTGATTTCCTTCAGTTCATCTGACTGATCACCCCTGAAAACCATCTCCGGAACTGGTATCTCCCCAACATCCTCATTAGTAAACACGGAAGCAAAGAATTCATTTAGTCTTTCTGCAATGGCCTTAATGCTAAATGATTAAATGTCCATTAAACAAAAGATTAGATAAATGACGGTCCTATCTGTCAGTGGCAAGAGAGAAGTCTGGAGGACACTTTTGAAAATAAAAAATATATGGAACAGTTCAGAAGTTGCTTTATGCAGAGGTACTTGCAGATTTGAAAACTTGTAAATTTAACATTTATTAATTCACAATGGGGCAAATTTTAAAAGCCCTACTCGTGCCAAGCCTATTTTGCATAGGCCCGGCGATGCGTGCATGTCCCGGGGCTTGAAAAAAGGGGAGTGGGCGGGGTGGGGGCATGGCCAGAGGCTTCCCTAGGGTCGCTAGGCCAAGGGATTGCGTGCTGGCACTCGGCCGGCAGGCGCAACTTGCTAAATAAAGGTTAGGGGGGGGTTTAGGTAGGGCTGGGGGGTGGGTAAGGGAGGGGATGGTGGGGGGGGGGGCAGAAGGAAAGTTTTCTCCGAGGCTGCTCCGATTTCGGAACGGCCTCGGAGGGAGCAGGGAAAGCCATCAGGGCTCCCCTAGGGCTCAGCGTGTGCAAGGTGCACAAGTGTGCACCCCCTTGCGCACACCGACCCCGGATTTTATAATATGCATGCGGCTGCGCACGCATGTTATAAAATCAGGTGTAGATTTGTGTGCACCGGGTTACACGCACAAATCTATGCCCGCACGTAGATATTAAAATCTGGCCCAATGTGAACAGGTTAACAAAAATTATTATTAAATAAAAATTACCTGGGCTTTGCAGAAGCAGGGCTGCTCCTTTTTTTTTTTTTTTTTTTTTTGGTGCTCTCTCCCCCTTGCTATCAGCTTTTAAAAGAAAGAGAAGGGCTGTTGCTGCCCATGTTCACTAGCAAGCCAGCAAGGATGATATCATAGCCTGGACTCTTAACGGAGCCAGGTTTTAACAGCACAGCAGAGGTAGGCATAAAAGTAAAATAAAAGAAATCAAAGTAAAACAAAGCTAAGACAGAGTAAAATAAAGGCATGGGAGGAAAAGGTCAAGCAGCAGAGGGTACTTACCAAGCTCCTGCAGCAGTGACAAGCTACCACATCCCTCCTCCCTGGGAGTGATAGAGGCACATCTGAGCACAGAGCACAGCAGGAACAGCAGCAAGGGATGCTGGGATAACCTCTGGGATATATGCGTTGTGTGAAAAAGGAATTTTCTTCAATTTGTTTTAAAAGAGCTACTTGCTATCTTCATGGAGTGCTCCCTGGTTCTCCTATTAACTGAGAGAGTAAATAACCAATTTACATTAACTTGTTCAAGTCCTTTTGTGATTTTGTAGTCTTTTAACATATCCCCCCCCCTCAGTCGTCTCTTCTCCAAACTGAACAGCCCTAACTTCTTTAGCCTTTCCTCATAGGGGAGCCGTTCCATGCCCCTTATTTTGGTCGCCCTTCTCTACACTTTCTCCAGTGCAGCTATATCCTTTGTCTTTGTCGAATACCTTTTTGAAAATCCAAATGCACCACATCTGCTGGTTCACCTTTGCCCACAAGTTTATTCACCCCTTCAAAAAAAATTTAGGAGATTTGTGAGCAAGACTTTCCTTGGGTAAATCCATGTTGGCTGTGTCCCAATCAAACTATGATTTTATTCTTTAACAGCTTCCACGATTTTTCCCGGCACTGAAGTCAGACTCATGGGTTTATAGTTTACCAGATCAGCCCTGGATCCCTTTTTAAATATAGGGGTTACATTGGCAATCTTCCAATATTCAGGTGCATCAGATGATTTTAATGACATGTTAGAAATTAATTGAAATAGGTCTGAAATTTAATTTTTTAGTTCTTTCATAATCCTGGGGTATATACCATCTGGTCCAGGTGATTTACTAGGGATGTGAATCGTGTCCTCGATCGTCTTAACGATCGATTTCGGCTGGGAGGGGGAGGGAATCGTATTGTTGCCGTTTGGGGGGGTAAAATATCGTGAAAAATCGTTAAAAATCGTTAAAAATCGAAAAATCGGCACATTAAAACCCCCTAAAACCCACCCCCGACCCTTTAAATTAAATCCCCCACCAAATAACTTAAATAACCTGCGGGTCCAGCGGCGGTCCGGAACGGCAGCGGTCCGGAACGGGCTCCTGCTCTGAATCTTGTCGTCTTCAGCCGGCGCCATTTTCCAAAATGGCGCCGAAAATGGCGGCGGCCATAGACGAAAAAGATTGGACGGCAGGAGGTCCTTCCGGACCCCCGCTGGACTTTTGGCAAGTCTCGTGGGGGTCAGGAGGCCCCCCACAAGCTGGCCAAAAGTTCCTGGAGGTCCAGCGGGGGTCAGGGAGCGATTTCCCGCCGCGAATCGTTTTCGTACGGAAAATGGCGCCGGCAGGAGATCGACTGCAGGAGGTCGTTCAGCGAGGCGCCGGAACCCTCGCTGAACGACCTCCTGCAGTCGATCTCCTGCCGGCGCCATTTTCCGTACGAAAACGATTCGCGGCGGGAAATCGCTCCCTGACCCCCGCTGGACCTCCAGGAACTTTTGGCCAGCTTGTGGGGGGCCTCCTGACCCCCACGAGACTTGCCAAAAGTCCAGCGGGGGTCCGGAAGGACCTCCTGCCGTCCAATCTTTTTCGTCTATGGCCGCCGCCATTTTCGGCGCCATTTTGGAAAATGGCGCCGGCTGAAGACGACAAGATTCAGAGCAGGAGCCCGTTCCGGACCGCTGCCGTTCCGGACCGCCGCTGGACCCGCAGGTTATTTAAGTTATTTGGGGGGGGGGTTCGGGAGGGTGGGGGATTTAATTTAAAGGGTCGGGGGTGGGTTTTAGGGGGTTTTAGTGTGCCGGCTCACGATTCTAACGATTTATAACGATAAATCGTTAGAATCTGTATTGTATTGTGTTCCATAACGGTTTAAGACGATATTAAAATTATCGGACGATAATTTTAATCGTCCTAAAACGATTCACATCCCTATGATTTACTACTCTTCACTTTGTCAATCAGGCCTACCACATCTTCCAGGTTCCATTATAGAAATGCATTCCATTCTATTTCTAAGTTTAAACCACCAGGGGTCACCGTTCACCACTGGAATATATATCGTTGTTCCTTCTTTGTCAACACTTTTGATATATTTCCTCCTCTGCTTAATTCAACTTGATTAAGTACACAAAATCTTAAATCCTGAACACCATGCCTTTTCTCTTGCCAATGCTGTACTAATGGTGCATTTTCTCTCTGTGTACGTATGTTACTAAGATGCTCAATAATTCTAGTTTTTATCCTTCTTTTGGTATGCCCTATGTAATACAGCCCACATGGGCATAAAATTACATATATTACTTGAGCTGTTTCACAATCAAATTTCTTAGGCAAATAGTATGTGCGACCTGTAGATGGTATTACCAAAGAAGTTGTCATATATACCTGAGGGTGTACTACACAATGACCACATTGGTATTGTCCTTTCTGTTCATTTAACAACCTTGATGTGGTTAAAATCGTCGAAGTTAGCATATCCCTCAAGGCGCGTCTCTTCTTGTAAGCAAAAATGGGGAAATCTTTAAACACTCTATCATCTTTAATAATAGCCCAATGCCGATAGACTATATCTTTGATTTGCATCACTTGATGGGAAAAAGGCAACGTACACACCATTCTTGTCAATGGGGTTCTATTACCAGTTGATGTCCATAAAACTGTCTTTTATTCCATCCAGGAACTTTATCTCTCTAGCATGCCATGATGTTTCACTTACCCAGTCAATATTGGGGTAAAAAATTGCTTCTGTTCACGAAAAGGAGTTGCCTGATTGAATGAATTTTGATTACCAGAATATACAATAAATACACTTCTGAACTGTGAATGGAACTTTATCTTTTTGCTTGCACTTGTTGCTCAGTGGACTTGCTTATGTGCAAGGTTTGCCTCTGTTGACTTTTGGGTAATTGAAATCTCCCATTATTACTGCACTACCAGTTTGGTTAGCTTCCCTAATTTCTCTTAGCATTTCACTGGCCGTATCACCATTTTGGCCAGTGAACAGTGCTAGCCCTCATCACTTGTGCAAGGCTGGTTTGGTGTGTTTATGTGGCCAGGAAAGCCCTTGTGCTGGGACTCCAGTCTAAGCAAGAATCCAGTTCAGGATTTCACTGTGACTTCCTTGCTGAGATTCGAGCTTGGAAACTTATTTTATTTATTTATTTATTTATTTATTTAAAAAATGTTCTATACCATCAAGTTAAATACCATCACAACGGTTTACAGAAGGGCATGATAAAGAGAAATATGGGTGGTATAGATTACAAATTACTCGTGTGCCATCATAGTATGGTAACAATGTAAAATAATAAACTAGGTGTGTAAATTAAACCTGATTGTTAGGAACAAATTAGGCAGTTTGATTTTTAACATTAATATGCTTATGTAGGTTACTAAAAACGTCTAGCTTGGTGCATCCTTATCGCTCAACTATTTTTCTCCTTTTCTTTATCTTTATAAAATGCTTGTTTAAAAAGCCAGGTTTTCAGATTAGTTTTGAATAATTTCAGATTTGTCTGTAGTCTTATTTCGAGTGGCATGGTATTCCAGAGTACAGGACTAGCCAGTGACAGTGCTCTTTCCCTTACTTGCGTGAGATGTGCTGATTTGACAGAGGGGACAGTTAGTAGAGCTTTATTTGCAGATCTCAGGTTTCTTTGTGGTACATGCACGCGCAGTGCCATGTTAACCCAGTCGGCTTTATCATCGTGGATTAGTTTATGGATTATACAAAGTGCTTTATATTGTATTCTTTGTTCAATTGGAAGCCAGTGGAGTTCAGCAAGTGTTCCTGTAATATGGTCACTCTTTTTATTGCCAGTCAAAACTCTGGCAGCGGAATTTTGCAATATTTGCAGAGGCCGAATTGTAGATTGAGGTAGTCCTAACAGCAGGGAGTTACAATAATCTGTGCTAGCGAATATCATTGCTTGTAGATATTGCCAAGTAATTAGAACTTGCCAAGTAATTAGAAATTCCATGAGGTTTTCTCCTTGTAAGCAAATTCAGTGAAGAGACCAGTGGAAGGATACCCTATTCCCTGCAGTGCTTCAGTTTAATTAAGGTTACTGAAAGTTATTTCAGTGATCTAGTCTGTGCCAAAAATGATCATTCCTGCTGGCTATTATAAGCAGGGGAAAAATTGAAAATTTTATAATGGTAAATGTTATCTCCAAGGACCCCCTGGGTACTATTTTCTCTGTAATTATTAGCAGAGGATGGGTACCCCAGATCAGAAAAAAGGGTTTGGCGTCACGTCCTTTTGCCAGAAAGAAAGTAGCATCTGAGAAGCAAGGCAGCAGTTGAAGCAGGCTGGAGAAAGAAAGCCACATTTGAAAAAGAAAATAATAGAGAGAAAGAAACAGCATCAAAGAGAGAAAGAAAACAAAGAAGGAAAAGTAGCTGTAACAGGACAGAGGCAAAAGCATTGCTCCTGCCATTGCACAGTTCCTGTTCTGGTGACAAAAAGAAGAAGATACTACAAAATAATAAGTATATTCAGTTTATTGCTTAAGCTAAGTACAGAGGATAACAATCAGGTTAGTTAATGGTAATTGCCCAGCTGAAGACGCATGTTTATTCAAATTCAGCTTATTAGGACTGAACTGAATAATCTTTATTGTTGAAGAATTTGAAAGTTAATATTTATTTGCCTCACCTGTTCTGGTAAGAGATCCAAGTTTTTCTGTGGGAATCCTTTACAGAAAGAACTCACTATTGTTGTTACTCCAGAATAATTTAAGATTTTATCTCTGAAACTGTGTGAGATTGAGTTTTCCACAGCCAGTAAGTGCTTAAGGCTGCAGCAACCTGCAACCTCAAAGACTGTTAAAGTTTACCCAGGACAATAGTAGATTTTGATAATCCGTAGCAAAGCAAATCCAAGTTAACTGGAGAACCACCAATGCTACCTTTGTTTCACAGTTGTTGTTCAAGGGAAGGAAACTGTGGCACAAACAGTGTGAATGCTGCAGTCAGTGCAACTGCTATAAAAGACACTAACCGTCTTTTTATTCTCTCCAAACACAGAGAATATAGGAAAACATTGTGATCCTTTTATTTTTTTTCTGGAGAGAACCAAAATACAGGATCAAGATATAGGAACCAGTTACAAAGAAACCAAGCTACAGAATTTGAGCTAAGTATATTTGCACCGCAGCCTACAGTCTGGCTAGACCAACTCACAGGAAAGACACAGGCTCAAAGAGTGTACACCTACACAGACAAAGAAAGAGACAGCTACATGACAACTCTGAGTAGAAAAGGTTTAATAAAGGAAAACAAGAATAACCAGACAGTCTTAAAGTTAAAAAAAAAGAACAAACTACTTTTTTGTTACTGCCTGGTGGCAGGAACAGGGACACCTGTAAAGAAAAGTGAATCCAAAGCATTAAGTTCTTGAGCCTACTGTTCATATTTTGGGTTAATACTTAACACCTTAAAGAACTTATCTGACAGCTATTCTTGAATAGTCATTCTTGATTAAAGGACAGTGAACATACTGTGCCATCTCAGGAATAATTGCATCTTTAGCATATATAAAAAACATCTTGTATATAAAAGAAATTTTCAGTATTGTTAACAACATTGTTTATGGTTCTTTGCATTTTATTGGTGTTCTTTACTATACAGCAGAAGAAATCCAGTCATTCAGTGCCCTTTTTCCCTTTTCCCTTTTCCCTCTTCCCTCTTTTCCCCCTGCTCTCCCTCCCTTCCTTCGGGAGACGATATTGGGTGATGTCCAGTCCCCTCACTTGCAACACCCAATTGGAAAGAGGGCTTCTGAGAGTGTCCCTGCCAGCTCCCTCGTAAGTCTCTGCCTTATACACTCTTGGCCCACATACAGACACCATAGTGGAAGAGGCTTCCCCTCTCAGGATGGCTTACAACAAACATGGAGGACCACAGCATCAACAACAACAACAAAAAAATAATCCAGGCATGTCTACAATAAAGATCAAATTCCCTCATGCCGTCTGGGAAACTCCATATGCTGCCATCCAGTGCTTCCTGTGGCTTACCCTGAAAACTCTTCACTGCCAACACTGTCTCTGCGGCATGCCTCCAAAATAAAACCTAGTCCCCACCATGGCATTCTAGATTCTTTGTAGTGAGACTTCCTAACCGTCCACACTGCAGTCTTGCTGACCTATTTACATAAGTGAAATCTCTCCATGCTGTCAATAGGTCCAGTCATTCCAATGAAAGTATAACTAGTAGTAGTTGGTGTTGCGCTGGAGGTGGACCCTTGGGCCAAGGTGGGGTTGACGCAACCTGCAGGAAGGATCCTACGGGTCCCCACCATCGGCAGGCAGTGTGGGCTGATGGACGGAGACCAGCTGGCACTTCAACAATACCAGCCCTCGTTCCCTGCAGGTTGAGCCTTTGGGTACCGGGGCTGGCTGGACTTAGGTGGGCCTCCATATGTCGTTGTTGATAGAAGGATCGAGGTCAGCCCAGAGACAGCAACAGAGGGAAGATACAGTTTGTACTGGATGAGGTAGAGTCCCGGAGACACGGGCGCCAAAGGAACAAAGTCTGACAGGGGGCGCCCGAGCAAGAGCAGGCCAAGGCCTGAATAGGCCATGTCCAGGGCGTAGACTGAAGAGGCGTCGAGAGACAAGCTTGTTCAGGGCTGGCAGCAATCTGGAAGTGGTGGCAATCAAGGCTGAGGTCTTGAGCGAGGAGATAGGCAGACGTAGTCAGGCAATGCAGAGGTCTGGGTCTGGAGAGAGACAACGCAGTAGTCAGGCAATGCAGAGGTCTGGGTCTGGAGAGAGGCAACAGCATAGTCAGGCAAAGCAGAGGTCCGGGCTTGGAGAGAGTCAACGGCATGGTCAGGCAAAGCAGAGGTCCAGGCTTGGAGAAAGTCAATGGCGTGGTCAGGCAAAGCAGAGGTCTGGGCTTTGGAGAGAGTCAACGGCGTGGTCAGGCAAAGCAGAGGTCTGGGCTTGGAGAGAGTCAACGGCGTGGTCAGGCAAAGCAGAGGTCTGGGCTTGGAGAGAGTCAATGGCGTGGTCAGGCAAAGCAGAGGTGGAAATCCGAGAAGGCAATCCGAAGGTAGTTTGGAGAATAGGAACACATGAATGAGGAAACCAGGAACAGGAGTCAGCGAGGATCAGGAACGAGGAGAATCCCTCAGGAGGCAACAAGTACTCAACCAGCGAGGAGACCTGTTGCAAAGGCAAAGCTAGGGAGCGGAGCCCGGGCTTATATACCGGTGCGCCACTGTCGTCATCATCCGGGGCCATGGCTCGGTTCCCGCCACGGGCCCTACTTAAGTCACAGTGATGCGCACAAGCACCTAGGGAGGGGCACGGCGCCGAGTAGCAGCATCTCTCCGCAAGCCACTCGGGGAGGAACGATGCGGGGTACCAGGAGCTGTAGCTGGACTGGAGATACCAGGGATGGCCCGAGGATGGAGCCGGCAGCCTACTGCCGCCAGAGACTAGGGACCAGGCACTAGAGTCACTTGAGAGAGGTGAAAGGGCCGAACCGCGGGTCTGCCGCAGACAGCTCGCGTAACAGTTGGGTCTCTGTTTATTCCCACATAAGTAGATATTAAAATTAATGTGATTCCTTAAGATGGAGTTGCATTTCTTTTGATATAATGACCTTGTTTCCCCACTGTTAGTTATTGATATTTTGTAATGAATATGCTTTTTTTTTAAACTTTGTTTCTTTTGGATTATTTATTGCACCCATATAAAGTAAACCAAGTTTCTCCATTTTCAAGTGAAAAAAAAAATGTAATGACAATTTTTATTGCTATCTTGAAGGCATTCACAGAGAGATGGTTCCAGTAAGAAGGTCACGTACAGTATAACGTGAGGAAATTTGGAACAGGAGTTGAAGTGCATGTGTAAAGGAGCATTCTGAGCTGGGAGGCTGGAGAGAAAATTAATTCCTATTCCTCGTTTCCAGAGACAAAGAAAAACACCCCTTTGGCTGTAACATCACTTTTTGATGCATTTTCCAGAACTGATGTGGCTGAGGTGAATGTTGTCAACATCACAGACCATAGTAAGGCTGAGAGAGTGTGTGTGTGTGTGTGTGTGTGTGTGTGTGTGTGTGTGTGTGGAGCAGGGAGGGAATTGCTAGGTACTTGCCTATGGGAAATGAATCGTTCATCTCTCAGATTGAGCATGCTGTGGTCTGACACATAGAAGGTGTTGGACACTGTCTCATAAGTCAAATGGCACCTTTTTTTTTTTTTTATCGTCTCATCTCATTCCCTGGGCTTCCACGACTCTATTATTTCCACTTTCTACTTTCTCACCCCATAAGCGAGACCGTTCTTTTTTATAATTCTTAATCCTGTGAAGTGCTTTCCAAGTAGTTATATTTTAAAATGTCATAAGAATAGACAGGAAAGTACATTGCTTTTCATTCCTTGATATTACATTACTAAAACTTTTTATAAGAACGAAATAATATTTTCAAAGGGTTACAAGCTAAATTTGTTTTCCAGAGAGTGTTCCACTGCTCTTCAGGACTAGATGGTCTGAAATCCTTTCTCCCTTTGTAATACCGCTTAGCTTGTTTCATTCTGGCTATTTATAGCCGGAAGCACAGTAAATCATTCTTGTTCCTTGGGTAACACCATACAGTCTGATAGACTTATTGTAATAATATGAATTGCTACATTATTTTATTTTATTTAGAAGTATTTAATGCCCACCCTTCCAAAAAAAAAAAAAAGGTTTGTGGGGCGGGGGTGTACAATAAAACATACACAATTTTATTTTTACTTGATTTTTAGAGAAAGGTATTGTAATGCAGCAGTACCAGCACAATACAATGAGTTTGCCTCAGATTTGCAATATTGTAATAGGTTAGCCAAGACACACTCTTCCTATGGTAATGACTTACAAATAGTTTGTTCGTGATTTATGAGGAGTGCTGGTAGAATGAGTGGTCAAAAGCATAAAACCAATGATTCTCTAATTTTTACTTTTTTTTTTTTTTTTTTTGCTTGTCATTTTATTTACATTTGTAAAATGTACCAAATGACTAACTGCTTATAAAGTTGTTTGGTGTACAGTTTGTATGAAAGGTGCCAGGGTAAAGCCCTGCTCCTATCCTTTCCTTAAGTCCACTGTGCATACTGCTAAATAATTTCAAGATACACATTCAAGTCATTAATATTTATTACTGAGCAGGATTTTTTCTGCTCTGTTTTAATGCAGTGGTAGCCTCTGTCTCTTCTCCCAACAGCCGAATATAAACTTCACCTTGGATTTATTTTTACATGTTCCCAACTCCGACTAATACCCTTCTCAGCCATCATCGGTGGAAACCATTTTTTATTTTTCAAGTACATCTAGTCCAAAAGCAATCCTTTAATAGCGTGTGTTGCTTGAAAGTACAAAATTTTGAATAACAAATAGAACAAACAATTGATTTATGACAACCCCCCCAACCGACATAAACATTATTCTGAATGTATAATTACTTTCCCAGACAGTAAAGAACATCTTTTACCTGAGAGAGCACACATTTTGATAAAAACTCAATCTGCATATTGGGTGCCTTGTCTAAAAGTATGTACAAAAGATGAATACAAAATTAGCATTCCATTAACAGTGGATGAAACACAAGACCAGAATACACAACAAGGGTGATAGGGCTATGTGAAAAGAAATGTCAAATGTCCTGTAAGAATGCTGTTGAAGTGCATCACATTAGACTAGTCCTCAATATGCACCAAAGCATTCTTTATAATATGCACAGACACATTCTTGTAATAATATGCACCAAAGCATTCTTGATCAACTTGCACCAAAGCATTCTTGTAATAATATGCACCAAAGTATTATATTTATAATATGCACCAAAGCATTATTGATCAATATGCACTGACGCATTCTTGTAATAATATGCACCAAAGGATTCTTGATCAATTTGCACCAAAACATTCTTGAAAGTGGTAGGAAAACATTGTTCAATTTTGAGTGCATTCCTGCTTTTATTTTATTTAGTTGTATAGTTGAATCCATTTTCTGTACTGAAAGGCCCCTTCCTTTGATTTTTTTTTGTTCCCTTATCCAAGTTATCATCTGGAAAAATTGTCTGTTTGATCATTCCTTCTCGGTGGAATTTCTTCTTCATTTTGTTCCTCTGAACTCTCTGACCAAGCAGAAAAAAGCAAACCCACAGCAGCAGAGTTGTACTGGGAGGGAGGGAGAAAAGTGTTTGCAGAGACTCATATGTTTCTGAGGCCTTAGACTGCCACAGATAGTTAGAGCCTCATTGCTCCCTCTACACACGCAATTTTCTTTGTGCAGTCACCAAATAAAATGACAGGAAGGGAAGACTGCTTAACATTATGGTTGGATTGATCCATCTTTTGAGATCTTCAAATCACCACCCAAGTTCCAGATCATTTTCCAGATTGCGGTCAAGGAAATAATTACAGTGATGGTGATGCATGATCCCAAAACTTTGATGCAAGAGAATCCCATATGCTGAGTGCACGCTGCTTTCCTGGTGAGATGGGGGATAAATTCTGATTCTGGGCTATGCACTCCTCTCTACATGTCAGGATGGGGGGATGGATTCGTTCTCTCACCCGAGTGCACTCCTCTTTCCTGGTGAGAAGGGGGGATAAATTCTGACTTTGGGCTGAGTGCTCTCCTGTTTGCTGGAGAGAGAGGAAAGCGATGCTGACCTTGAGCTGAGTCCACTTTTCTTTGCTTAGAAGGATGGGAGCTAGATTTTCTCCCGGGGTTGAGTGCACTCCTCGATACTGGGAGGCGTTCGATTCTCAGCTGTTTACTCAAGGGATGAGGGAAAAAGATTCTGTCTCTGAGCTAAGTACAGTCCTCTCTTCCAGTGAGGTGCATTTGCTGGAAACAAACATTTCATTTCATTTAGTTTTTAAAACGAAACAAAAGAAAAATGGACAAGATTGTTTGCTTTCATTCACTTTGTTAGAATAAATAAATAAATAAGGCCTTCACTGTCAGAACCCCTCCTTCCCCACACACACATGCCCAGGCCCTCCCTCTGTCCTCCCTAGCACTCCTTGTGGATTCCATTACCCTGTTCCCTTACCCGGTCCCTTCTGCCCCACAGCTGCCACTATTACAAATGGTGCCGACAGACCAAAGCTAGTGCCATTGTATATTTTGCCATACAAAATGGCCCTGGCCAGGTCCACGGGAATTTTTAGAAAGAAAGGTGGCACAAGCTTGGGGGAGGGGTTTGAGAGATAGGTGGGGGCACGATATCGCCGACACAACAGTTGGCAATGTCATTGGCCCATGGCCCCATGCAGGAAAATTTTAGCCGGCCCTCCTCTAGCCCCTTTGGATGCAGAGTGGCCCCCGCTTTACAATTAGTGAAGAACACTGTTCTAGAACCTTTCGTTTCTGTACAAGCACCAAAGACCGTGTCCACACGTATATCCGTTTTTTTGTGATGGGCTTTGATAAACTCTCACTATCTGCAAACTTACATCTAAGTGCAAGAAGCACCAGCGACTGAAGTATGAGAGACAGCCTGATCCAAGGACCAGAAACACAGTGTTCCCCTCATATCTCGTAAAACAATAGGTAAAGATGAAGTGATAACAAAGTGACTGTAGGTTTGTAAGCCTAGGAGTCGATAATTTATGATGTGGAATAATTAACATTAAACATCTTTGCCCATTATTTTAAAGAGATATGTGGAGCTCAGAGGACATTTAGAGATAAATATGCCTCTTCTTTTGGCTCGAGATGGGATTTTATATATCTTTTGAGAGCACATCCAAGATTTGGCAGTCCTGAGCACCAATAATTTTGACCGATCTGACGTATAGAAGAAAACCATTTTCCTTTGCCTTCAATAAATGAACTTCTCAGAAACTTAAGGGCCATACCAATAAATGTCTAATTAGTAAGCTACACAGTAACATAGTAATGACAGTAGAAAAAGACCAAATGGTCCATCCAGTCTGCCCAGCAAGTTTCTCATGGTAGTAACTGCCGCTTTATGTTAAGGGTAGTAGATGCCCTCCATGGAGGTTACCCCCTAGTAATTGCCACTCTGTGCATGTTATCGACATGTTTCAGTTAAGGGTAGTAACTACTGCGCTGTGCAGGTTACCCCCATGCACCCTGTTCTTCATTTCCAACCTCTAGCCTTTTGGGATCGGCATTGTCATCCTATGACAATTTGAATTTGTTTACTGTATTCATCCTCACCACCTCTTCCGGCAGGGCATTCCAGGCCTCCGCCACCCTCTCCGTGAGGAAATATTTCCTGATTTTGGCTCTAAGTCATCCCCACTGGAGTTTAATTTTGTGACCCCCTAGTTCTAGTTTGCTTTTCAATGGAAAAGGTTCATAATTTGTGCATATTAAAAACCTTTCAGATATCTGAATAGTTAATAGTTCATAGCATTGGTTTTCACATTTTGCATCTCAGTTCAACAAGTGAATGTATAGCATGGGGAGTAATTTTTAAAAGGATTTATGTAAGTAAAAGTAGCATACATCATGGCAATTTTCAAAAGCCCATTTATACAAAATCATGAAAGGACTTGAACAAGTTAATATAAATCGGACCAGGGGGGGACTCCATGAAGTTAGCAAGTAGCTCATTTAATACAAATTGAAGAAAATTCTTTTTCATTCAGCGCATAGTTAAACTCTGGAATTCATTGCCAGGGGATGTGGTTTCAGCAGTTAGTGTTACTGAGTTTAAAAAAAGTTTGGATGAGTTCCTAGAGGTTAAATCCATAAACTGCTATGGTAATTCATAAGTAATAGTAACTTGTGAGCTATCTAATGTTTGGGTACTTGTCAAGAACATGTGACTTAGATTTGCCACTGTTAGAAACAGGATACTGGGATTGATGGACCTTTGGTATGACCCAGTATGGCATATCTTATGTTCTTATACACTTAAAGGTGAAGCTTAAAAGCCAGGTGCATGTTAAAATTGGGAGATGTGCATGTATTCCAGGGCGGGGCAAAGAGATATGCGTGCAAGTACATGATTGACTTCGTTCATGGCCAGTGTTACGTAAATTTACTCCCGCTATGAAGGACATGTAAGTCTTAATAAAAGTATTTCCAGGCCTCTGTGATGGGTTTAAGGGTCTGGGGTAACTGTGGGGAGGTTTGGAGGACGTAGCCCTAGATTGGGTGAACTGGTGGAACCAGTCATTGTATGGACACACGCCTGTTATGAAATTCCCTTAGTTTTGCAGCTCAAATCCAACTTACACTGCTGGGCATGCACAAGCTTAAAATTTAGGGGCACATATGCCCACACCTAGGCTATTTTTATAATGTGCACGTTATAAAATTGCCACATTTCTGGGATTGCGCTGATGCACACGTGTGTGTATATGTGCCCGCAAGTCCATTTGAAAGTTGGTGCCCCTTACACACACAAAACCTATTGACAATTCAATGGCACAACTCGTAGCAATTTTCAAAAGCCCACTTATGCACCGATTAAGTGCATTTATGAGCAAAAAACCCAGTTTTTAAGAGCATAAATCCTTTTGAAAATTACCCCTTCTGTGTACATGACAAACAAACAAAATACTATCCACATAATAATGGCCACTGGATCACAGTTAATGTTTCAGTCAGAGTTTTATTGAAGGCTTTTGTCCCATGGGAGTTTTGAGCTCCTGTAAGTCTCTGTTGCTATTATAAACCATATTTCAGGGGTAGTATTGTTGCTGCTGAAGTTCATTCTATTTTTTTTTTTTACTGCTGTCATATTTACAAGCTTATTTATGATTCTGTAAGAGGAGCTCGTGTGCAAGTAAGTAGTACAGAACATGATCTATTAATGGAGCTGCGACAGATCCTCTTTCTGATTATCTGGTGAACCTTGCTTACGTATTTTTTTTTTTTTGTCATAAACAGCTAAACCATAATAAGGACCCTGTTTTAGTTGCTTGACATGATAAATGTAGTCTATACACATGAACAAAAGATGCAGTTACTCCTGACACTTAAAAAAAAAAAAAAAAAAAAAAAAGGTCTGTTGTAATGCACACACGCATTCATAAAGCCATCAGAGGCCACTGCCTTAATTGCAGTCTGGATAGTGATACCACAACAGGGCTGAAATTGTAATAACAGTGATACAGTACAGGTTGTGAAAAAACAAGTGTGTTATGTCCACTTGAAATGACAACTCTGTCTGCTTGAGCTAGTAACGTTGCTCAGAGGAAGTCTTAACGCTTGATTTCTGCTTTTGCTTTAGGCTTTGCTTGTGTCTGACCCAACGGTTCTCCAGTTCTGAGGTCCGTCAATTCCAACTAATCATCTGCAGCAGGTTCGTATAGGCAGTTCGTTCCAGTTGGTACCCAGTTGAAATTGGCATGTTACATGGTTCAGCCTTATAGGCCACCTTGATCGATGTTTGTTTAACCCCGTTATGCAAGTTATTCTCTGGTTTAGGTTTGAACTTTAAAATATACGCTGATGACGTTCAGTTTTTTTAAAGCCCTTTTTAAACAATTAGAAATGTATTTATTAGCCATAAAAAATATATTGTCACTGAACACTGAGAAAACTGATTTGTTGATCTTAAGCAGATTTCCTGTTCAAAAGTACCCTCCCTCCTTTGTGTTTGAGGGGCATATGATCAATTTTGTTCCTCACGTTCATGATTTAGAGATATTGATTGATCCCAATTTGTCTTAAAATACATATTAAGAATTTAATCATAGTTGGTAATTATAAACTCAGGATGTTGTGACGACTGAAGGCCCCCTTTCAGAGCCTAGTGACTTTCGGACTGTTTTACAAACTCTTATTTTCTGGGGTTGATTACTGTATCGCTTTGATGACTGATTTGCCAGATAGATCTTTAAGAGCACTTCAGATTTTCCAGACTCATGTTGCTCGGATTTTACTTGGCAAAAGTAATTTTGATCATCTAACTCCAGTTCTGATTCCTTTGCATGGGCTGCCTGTCTGCTGGAGAATCAAATTTAAAATCTTAGTGCTGCTTCACAAAATCCTTAATAACCTAGCAGTCCCATGGTTGGAGTCCAGCCCTACAGAAGCCCTTAGATCTTTCAGACGTTCCCTCAGTTCACATAGCACATTTATTTATGTATTTATTTATAAACTTTTAAAATATACCGACATTCGTGGGTACATCATGCCGGTTTACAATGTAACAGAAAGATGGAAATAACATAAAACCGGGGTAGGGGGAGAGGGGAGCAGCTGGAAGGAGGAGGAGAGAAGAGCAGGAGGAGAAGGGCAAGGCAGGGAGGAAGGACCGGTGGTGAAAGAGGGCCACCGGAGGGATTAAGAACTATAAAATCGTAGTGTGTGCACTTGGCGAGAGGCACTACAGTCAACTTTGTACAGGTAGGAGATCTTAAACATGCGAGAGAATGGCGTATACAACTGTGAGAGTCTTATACATCTATGTGATTACGGTCAGCATCTCAGAGAGTAGAAACTAAGGAGTGCATTTTCTCTGTTGCAGGCTCCATCTTATGGAATTCAGTGCCTGAGCTGATACGGTGGATATCAGAGTTCTTTAAAAAAAAAAAACCAAACAAAAAAAAAAAGACCTTAAAAACATGACTCTTTATGTAAGGATTTCAGTCCTAATAATTTTAGTTTTTTTGGTGATTGTTATGGAGCACCTAATAGTTTTGCATGTTCGGTTTTATTGTCACATGATCTTTTTTAGGAAGCTATTTATTTTATTTATACTTATTATTTTATAAGCTCTGCCTGCATTTAGGCATCTATTTATGTATCTGAGTGTTATTATTCTTATAGCTCAGTCTGTTTTATCTGTTTAGCATTTTATTAGTTCTGGTTTATTTTATTTGTGTTTTTACGTGTTTATGATGTTTTAAAATCTTATGTATGCATCATTGTAAGCCGCCTTGACCTTCGGATTGTGCGGCTGATAAATAATCCTAAATTTAAAAAATAAATAATGAAATTAATTAACCAGCAGATAATTATTTATTTATTTATTTATTTATTTATTTATATTCTTTTTTTATACCGAAATATAGCTGAGTGCCTTCATTCCGGTTTACAGTGTAACAAATTCATACAATGAACAGTTATAAATTATGAATTATAACACAATACAAAGAGAAAATATATATATATATAACATCTCAGCAAAAGCAGAGTATAACATGTTAAATGAGACAAAGGTTTAATTTTTGCGTAAACTTATTAAAGAAGTATTAGGGTTTAAGATGAAGGTTGGAATCGGTATATATAGATCATATCATTCTAATTAGATAAAATGCAATTCTGCACCAACGCCAAGGAAAAAGAATTCCAGCAACTTATACTTTGTAATGTTTGACTTGTAGTGGGTCACTGTCTATGCGGTTTCTATGGGGAAAATGGCACTTTATTGGCAGTAATGGGCTTTTTGAAAATTGCCTGCCCTATATACAGATAGAGGTACACGTGTAGGGCCCCTGTGCGTACTTTTAACTGGAAGGAGAAGAGGTGTTCCCAGGGTCAGGCAAGGTCAAAGTCCAGGCGGAGGTCAGCAAAACAAGGGCAGGGAGTCAGACCAGGTAAGCAGCAGAAGATTAGTCTGAGGGAGGCTGATTGGGAGGTAAGGCAAAACAGGCCAAGGATTCAAGGCTAGGTGAAGCTGGGCGAAGCAGAAACACAGTAAAGCAAGGCAGGAACAGTGTCAAACCACCCAGGCTGGAACAGGTTAAAACACAGGCTAAACTCTAACAGGGGTGCAAGGCAGGATTCAGACAGGTAGACCACTGGGGGAGGCCAAGGCAAGGACCAGACAGAGAGGACAAAGAGACACAAGCAGGGCAAGGAAGACAAAAGAGAGCTAGGCCACTGGGAGGCCCAAGGGAAGCAAGGGGGCCACAGGGAAGACCAGACCAGACAAGAACAGGGTAAGGTCTACATTGATACTGACAAAGGAACCAATGGCAAGACAGAGTAGATACCCGACAAGACAGGCAACAGACAAAGGCCACAGAGAGGCCTAGACAAGAACTGGGGAACGAATAGGGACTAGAGAGGTACAGCTAAAAAGACCTAAACACTCACACTGGCACAAGGCAAGGCAAGAAAGCTGCTAAGGGCCACAGAGAAACAAAAGGAAACACAAGGAGCCAAGGTGATCTGATGATGAGGCACCAAGGATACTGTGGGGGAGGGCCTTGCTGAGTCATGCAGCCTTTAAGGCAGCGGTAAGAATGGATGCGAGCATGGCTCAGTGAGGACCTCTGCTGGTGAGTGGGCTGCCTAGCAGCCAGATTTGTTATATATTGGGAAAACATATATATTGGGATTAGCAGCAATTAGCATACATTTTCCTGGATAATTTCCTAAGGCAAAGTATCTGCAGACTTTCCTTTTGAAAATTCGTGTAAAGTCCATGGATGGCTGACTTTGAAGCTCTGTGGGCAGTTACAAAATTACCCCCTTAGGTAAGAAAGTTAACAAACGCACACACCAGTTCTCAAAGCGAGCTTATGCGAGTATGCTCGCTTTGAGAATTTATCACCACCAAAACAAAACAAACACAATTACACCTGCAAATTTGTACACAGAAACTTTTGAAAATCAAAAATATGCAATGTAAATCCAAACCCTACTCCTGCTCTGCTTCCAGAAATGCCTACGCTCTGTCTGTGTAAACGAACAATGCCTACAATACTGTAACAGGGTCATGCGCAAGCTGCTGACAGTTCTTTGGAACAGACACTCAGAGGCAGCTACTTACAAAAAAAAAACCAAAACAAAACCCCACTTTATTCCATACACCAGCCATTACTTTACAAACTTCCTTTTCGAGACACCAGGATTTCTGCATGCTGCAGGGCAGCTCAGGTCCCCAGGACTCCCTACTCACTGCAATACCCAAGCCAACAGCCAGCACACCTCTATTCTTACAGCTGGGCAAGCCCATTTATTTATTATTTATTTAAAGCTTTTTTATACCAAAGTTCATTTACACATCATATCGGTGTACAAGGAACGGTATTAAAATAATGATAGAATGTTTACTGGAACTGTTGGTAACATAACAGTAAACGATAAAGGTTTAAATGAAAAGATATCAAAATTCTAGGGTGGATTCTAGGCCCATTCTCTCTGGTTCTGTGTCTCTCCTCCTCCTCCTCCGACTAAAAGAAGAGTGCGCTCTCTCTCTTTTAACTTCCCCAACAGGGCTGACCGCCTTGTTATTTGCCTAAACTGTGACTCCTAATTATTCACACCACTCTCTGTGACTACAGAAAGTCTGCAAACTACATTTCCTTGCCTTGTGTTTCCTGGTTTGCCAAGTTTTATCATCCCCTAGCCAACTCATGGTCCATCTGGTTTTATCCTCTCCTAGCTGCTTCAGTGTGTGTAAACCCCCCTGAGTTCATCACAAGGACCAATGGGCCTGATTTTAAAAAGCATTTACTCGAGTAAGTGGGCTTTTGAAAATTGCTACAATAGTAGTTACATTTGCCTGCATAAAGGTAGATTCTAAGACCCGCTCGCACACATGGATATGGCGAATTTATAACATACGCGCAAATCTGCACGTTATAAAATCAGCTATACATGCGTACATGTGCGCACGAATACAGACTCGATCGTGTAAGTGGGGAGGATTTTAATAGATACGCGTGTCGACGCAATTACCTGTTTTCCCAATTCATTCGCAGTTTGCCCCAGTAAAGGAGAGGACTTCCTAAAACCCTCTAATTTGCCTCCCTTTTACCCTATTAGCCCTGACCCTTAAAACCCCACTAGTTGTTTTTATTTTATTTCTTTCACACCGTGCATAGCAGATTTAAAGTTACTGTGGTAAAGGCCCGGCGCGCACTTGTGCACATAAATACTGAAGTACAGATTTCATATTACAGACTCGGCCCACCCATGCCCTGCCCAGACCCTGACCTTTTTTTGAAATTTGTGATTTGTGCATGTACTGGGAGATACACGTGTACTTGTACATTTTTAAAGATCTGCGCGGCTTGCACCGGGCAGAGTCACGCGCATATCTCCCGGCTTTGACCCACATAGCGCTTTTAAAATCTGCCAGTATGTGAATAAATTTGCCTACGTATTGGGCAGACGATTTTAAAACAAGCCATTTCTGTGGGCAAAGCACTGTTTTATAGGCACCTGCACAGACTTTTAAATTTTAATTTTGTTTTGGGGGGTTTTTTTTCCATATTTTGTACATTTTTTAAAATTTTGTTTGTTTTTGGGGGTTTTTTTTCATTTAACATAAAAAATGCCAACAAAATTTTAAAAGAAACAAATAAAAATGTCAGCCTCTTTCTCCCTACCCCCCGCCCACCACACATTAAAAAACCCCTCCTGTGTCTTAATTCTTCCATCCCCATCTCAAAACTGTCTTACCAGATTGATGTTCTTCATGGGGTAGAATTGATCCCCAGTTGCTCCTGCCCTGTTGGTACAGCAATTGATAATGGAGCTGGCAGTCCCATGCTAGCACCACTGTTAATTTTGCTTTACGAAATGGCACTGGCCAAGCCCAGACTAGTAGCATTTTGGATAGAAGAAAGTTAAAATGACACCATCCTTGGTCTGTCGATGCAATTTTTTTTAATCACGGCATCAGTGGGGCAGGAGCCATCAGGAATCGCTCCTGTTCTGTGGAGATCATAAACATAATAAGAGGGTGGGGGAAGGGGATCAGGAGGGGAGGGCCCTAGCAGTGATTTTGTTTTAAGGCAGCATACTTTTTTTTTTTATAATAATGAAACACAGAAAAACAAAATTTAATTTTTTTTGTTTAAAAAAAAAAAAAGTGAAACAAAATGGGGAAATTTCATTTCAGCAAATGCTCATTGCTGCTGTTCTATCTGCAGAAATGTCTTTGAAAATTATCCTCCCTATGAATGAAGAGGATAGCGGGATGAGGGAGCTTGTTGCAGGCAGAATGGGGACTGATTTAAAAGGAGGAAGGCCTTCCATTTCTTATAAAAACATACAATGTGCCCCTGTAAGCTGGAAGCCTGAAGCTATTTGCAGCAAGTTCCTGGCCTAATGGAATCTCTAATAAAATGTGATGGTGTTTTTCTTTAATGAAGGGAGATGAAAGTTGCCTAGGGGGAAAACTTGAGTGCAAGGTATTTAAAGAACTTATCCCGTGAGTATTTAGATCATCAGCAGCTCAGACTTCACATTCCATTCAATGAAACATTATTTGCATTTCAATGTAGCACTTACTTCTTTCTTGTTTTTTGATTTCCATTTTTTTCTCTAAATATACATGCGACAAATTGTGTGGGTAACTTTCAAACAATTCTGCATGTGCATATATGGCTGTGCTAAGATCTATCATAGTATTTTATAATCCTCACATATCAGATACATGAGTATTATAAAATACACATATCTCTATCCCGCAACAAACGTGCATATGTATGGTTATGTGCAAATACTTGCAGTGCATTGAAAGTGAGTATTTCAGTACATTGGACGCTTTCACTTTTCCTATTGATTTAAAAAAATATATGTGTATATTTTCCATGCAAAACTAAAGTAGGACTTAACATGCAGAAGTAGGTATATTTTAAAGCATACATGAATATTTTTCTGATTCCTCCACTGGTTCATCCAGTTCTTCTCCAGGTCATTGAAACCTTCCTGGTTCTTCATCCTGAACTCCCCCCAGTTCACTCAGACCTGCTACCCAGCCAGTACTACACAATAAACAAGTCTGATATAAATTTAGGAAGATAATTTGCAATGCGAGATGTAAAATTACACGAACGAAGATGACAAATGTATGCTCGTCTTTTAAAATAGCAACTTAGGCGCGTAACTGTTGGCTCTGCTCCGGAACACCCTTAGACCACTTTTTTTTTCCACTCGAATATGTGCATGTGAAAATGTAAAGCACATGCATGCTTATGTGTGTATATGCTAATTTTTACATGCATTGGCACAAGCCATGTTTCAAATTTTTTTAAATCTTAGTTTATTTTTTCTCCTACATTTGAGGAGGCTTTGGGTCTCATAGTCAGCCTGAGAAAAATGAATAAATAAGAATATGGAGAGAGCTCTTAAACAGAAACTCAGATATCAGAGCAAAAATTAATACTTTCCCATTCTTACAAAATAAGTCACCATGGCTTCTCCACAGCAATTAGGTAAATCACTTCCTCTTCCATTTATATATTAACACTGAACTTGGAATTCGACAGGTTGGGCATTGCTCGTTATATAATTAATGGAAGTTGGACAATCTTAAATCAGGCTGCAGAAGAAACCATCCATCTACCTGCCCTTAGACTGTCCTAACACATTAGCTGATTTTATGTGCGAAAGTAGAATACTAACTTTGTCTTGCAATAAAGATGACTACATTCATAAAAAGGCCCTTCAGAGTCTACATTTATCAGTGAAAGGTATAATGTGATATATTTATGCGATCATACGATGAATAAATGAAATAAATACTGTGCCCTATAGAGTACAATAAATTAAAAAAAGAAAAAGAAAAAAAACCCTAAATTGTACTTGATGGAAAGGAAAGGAGGACGATAATAAAAACATTCAAATATGAGGCAGGCTAGAGAAACAAGATGGCCGCCGCGAGGGTGCACCTAATAAATAAATAATAAAAACATTCAAATATGAGGCAGGGTAGAGAACAAGATGGCCACCGCGAGGGTGCACCTAAATGTCTGAGCTCTTACTTGGTCCCCAGATCTTTTTTTTGTGCTGAGTTCTCCTTCATAGTTAAAAGCAAAGGGGGAAGGTGGGGTCTTGCCCATCCCCAGCCCTTCTCAGCACGATGATCAGTTTGCTAGTTCAAACACCTTCAGAGTAGGGTTTGCTTCTATCTGTTGCTTCTGTATTTGGAGGTTTTATTTTTATTTATTTATTTAAACATTTTTTTATATATATCGCCTAAAACAAACATTTTTGTACTAGGCGTTTTACAAAGGAACATAAATCATCATACAAAACAAAATTTAAAACAACTAAAATAATCAACAAATAACAGTATAGCATACATTTAATTAATCATCCAAAAATAAAAATATTATAAAACAGGTCTATCACTCACCTCAGTGTTGAACTTACTAAAAGCTTCCTGAAACAAATATAACTGTTTACAATATAAATTAATATCGGTCATATGTCGCAGTGTGCCTGGAAGAAAATTTCATAATATTGAACTGATAATAGAGAAAGCTAGAATTTTAATCAGGCAACCTTGTTTCAGTGATGGCATCTCCCTGGGTATCCCAAAAGGCTGCATCAAAGGATCTTGTTGCCCAGGTGACTTGTTAACAGCTAGTGTGAGATGAATTGTGATTTGGGAAGAGAATCAAGATACTTGAGGATTCTTCTGAGAATTTGGATTACATCTGGAGGGTTTTGTTTTTTTTTATTTGCTGGGACCTGTTATTTTGTGCTTGGGGATATTTTTCCATCCTGACCAGCTTATGCTGGAACTTAACTCTAGTTATCCTACCCTACAAGGAGAGGATATTTTTGATATGGAAGGTGGTGCAAGAGAAGGGAGAGTGATGAGAAGATTAAAAAAAAAAAAGGTCTAGGAAACCATTGTGTTCATTGGGTTAACATTTTTAATGTTAATTTTGATCTTTGTGATTCTGGCCTGGATCTTCCTATTTCAGTTAAAATAAACTAGCTATTTTGAACACCACTCTGGAGTCTGGACTCTGTCTTTTTTTTCCCAGTGCTCTGGCTGAATGGACACTGGTTTGATTTTTTTCTTTATACCCTTTACTAATTCTGGCTTCCTTGCTCTTATATAGGACACTCATGCACATGGGGTAGATTTAAAAACACTACGCCCGCGCATACTTTTGTTCACGCGACCGGTGCAAACAAAAGTACGCTGGATTTTAATAGATACGCGCGTAGCCGCGCATATCTTTTAAAATCCGGGGTCGGTGCGCGCAAGGCTGCGCAAAATCGGTAGCCTGCCTCCGTTTCCTCTGAGGCCGCTGCGAAATCGAAGCGGCCTCGGAGGGAACTTTCCTTCCAGCCCCCCGCACTTTCCCCTCCCTTCCCCTACCTAACCCACCCCCCAGCCCTATCTAAACCCCCCCCTACCTTTGTTGGAAAAGTTATGCCTGCCTGACGCAGGCGTAACTTGCACGCGCCGGGCTGGCTGCCGGCGCACCATGTTCTGGGCTGGTCCAGAGGCCGTGGCCATGCCCCCGGGCCAGAACCATGCCCGCAGCCCCGCCCTGATGACACGCCTGCCTCGACACCCCCCCGACATGACCCCCCCCCGGGAAAGCCCCGGGACTTACGTGCGTCCCGGGGCTTTGCGCGCGCTGGCAGCCTATGCATCATAGGCTCGGCGCGTGCAGGGGAGCTTAGGGCAGGTTTTCGGGGGGTACGCATGTATCTTACGTGCGTACCCCTTTGAAAATCTGCCCCACTGTGGAGATTATTCAGCTGGAGTGTGAGCTTTTGTCTTCAGTAGTGACTGACCGCATCAGGGGCCCAGATTGATAGATTCCCTCCCCTTCTGGACTTGGACCTGGACCCGTAGCCCCTCTGGTTAATGCTAACCACACAAACGGAGGACCCATTGCAATTGTTTTTATATTATGTTTTTCAAATTATGAATTGACATGTTTTATTTATGTGATTTTATACTGGTTGATTTTTATGTCATTTATGGTTTTAATTGTTGATCTCACTTGTTTTTATTTCACACTTACTGTATTATGTGTGTTAATATATATAATTTTTTATTGGGGTGTTATATATGTTTAATTATTATTTCACCTTGGGCAATGTTTGAAATGGTGAATAAAAAGTGGACAACATAAATAAGTACATAAAATTCTAGGCCAGCCTAGATTGCAGCTTCTTCTGTTTGCTTTGAAATACAAAGCAACTACTGGCAGTCTTTCTGCAGTGGAATCATCTTCGCATGGTCGTTCTTAAGCAGATTCAGGAGGGTGTTCTTGCTACTGATATTATCTATTCCTGCAGAAGATGCTGAAGCTGTGTCTCATGTTGATAACTTCCTCTGGTTAGATCTCACCAGATTGGACGTGTCCTCTGCTATGGCCAGAAAGGAGGGGCTGCAGATGCTGGAGCCAGTAGGAAGAGGATTTTCCTCCACTGGCACTGGTGGATAGCATATGGAGACTGCTTCTGAGATGGAAGCAAACCCAGAGGGTCTGGGAACAAATAAAGGGGGTCGATTCTAAAAGGGATGCGCCCATTTTATAACATGCGTGCAAATTTTTCGTGGGGGTCTTATCTCACTATGTAAAGTTCACAGGCAATGGTCATCAAATTGCTTTAGACTTCTTTGAAAACAATGGAGGAGAGACGCTGTTAATAAAGGGAGAGGAAAAGGAAGTGACGTTACAAACAAGAACTTTCTCGAAAGTCTCAAAATGAAATCACAAAATTGAACACCACTCTGACTGTTCATTCAAATTATTAGGGACCACCTTCCATAATGAAAAGATCCAAAATTTAATCTCCACCCGTTCTGGTCAAAGGAACTTCTTCCAGCGCAGTCCACCTAAGTTCTTAAAACAAGTGTTGCTCCTGTACACAGTGTGCCACTACAGGGTCTGTGAGTTTTAAAGTGTTTAAAAAACGTTTGTGTTTTGGATACGCTCTCTAACGGGATGGACAGTTATTTTGAAGAGCTCTACCTCATTCAATCATATGGTATACATACCTCAGTGCCCGTGCAATCTCACCTACAGAAGTGAACAAAGAGAACTATTTGGACAGGTCTTATTGAACACAAAAGTAGTTTAAACTCTTTAAAACCCATGGACCCTATAGTAGCACAGGTGATGTAGGCAAATTTAACAGCCACAGAGTTAAACATTTATTATTGATCTCCTAATTATTTAAACATTTATTACTGATTCAGGGAAGCTGGTAAAATATTTGGGCAAATTTACCTAATTATATTTACACGGATATTCAGACACACTTCTTCAACTAATTGTATGGCTGAATATTCAACTAAATCTACCCACTTAAAACCTGAGTGGGTAGGTTTGGGCTGTCATTTTTGCAGCTGGGATTACCAGGCAAAATTTTAGTCAGTTAGCAGCACTGACTAGAGATATGCAAACCCCCCCCCCCCCCCCCCAAATTTTGGTTTGATTCATTTTTCTCATACCAGGGTTTGTTTGGGTTTTTTTTGAGGGGGGGGGGTTTGTTTTTATTTGATTCATTTAGTGTGTGTGTGTGGGGGGGTTGGTTTGGTTTGTTTGCAAAACTGAAAAAAACAATCAGCAAGAAAAAAAATCTCCAACACAAAAAAAGAAACTGGACTGATAAAAAAAAAATAAAAATAAAAACCTTCTAGTGGCCCTAGCTGGCCTTTCAAAACCAAAATACTTCCTGAGCCCAGTATTGAGGCCTAGGCCTGAGCTGGGTCCACTGCCGAGGCTTAGACTCTGGCCAGGCCTGGTGCTAAGCCTAAGCTAGGGCTTGGCCTGGAGTCGAGGCCTAGGCCCATTGCCAAGGCCTAAGCTTGGACTGGGCCTGGTGCCGAAACTTGGGATTGACCCTGAACTGAGGCCTAGATCAGGGCCAGGGCCAGGCCCAGCAGCAAAACCTGATACCAAGGCCTAAGTCTGGTACCGAGGCCTAGGACTGGTGCTGAGGGACATTTCTACAGGAAATTTCTATGGCTGTACATCAAAATGGCATCAGCCATACTGGTGGAAGGCACTGAAGTAATGTTACTTTAGTGCCATCCTCTGGGCAAACAGCAGCATTTTAAAACACTGGAAACCAGGCAGGAGTAACTGGGCATCACTCCTGCCCTTTTCCAAGTTGGATGTGGGTAAGTGGGGTCCAGAGTGGAAGGTCCCCTGGTCCTGGAAATTTTTACACAGGGGAACAGCCCCAGGTCAGGCTCAGGCCTAGGCCTCTGCACCAGACATGGCTCAAATCTAGGTCTCGGCGCTAGGGCCTGGTTCAGGACTTGGTCTTGGCATCAGATCAGGCTCAGGTCTAGGCACCTGGCCCAGGCAGGTTTTTGGCTCATAAAAGCCCAGCCAGTTGCTGATGGCCTGGTTGTTTTTTTAAATGCCATAAATAAAAAAAATATCTTAACATTTTATGGAGTTTTGTAGGAGGCTAGGAAATGTATGATGAAAGTGGCAATGGAACTTTATAGGATTTCCTAAAGTGTATCTTACCAGAGACTTAACAGACCCTGAAGGTACGAGGTCAGAGAGAATAGGAGTATGTAATAATTTCTGAAATTACCCAGTAGGAGGTGGCTTGCAGGAAGTGTGCTTTCACAAAACCCCTGAGCTGGCTTTGACTCATGTTCTGTTTGTCTGTTCTTCCATCCTGGGAAGGCGGCTGAGGCTCCAGGTGGGAGCCCTCAGTCTTTCCAGATTTCTTGGGGCCCAAGAAGGATCCTGAGAACTTAAAGAGGTGTGAAGAGTCTTGTTCATGCAGTTTTCACAGCCCCTACACAGGTTCCATGAACAGAGAATTAACCAGGAAGCCCACCATTACAATATCAGGAATTTGTTTTTTCATGGAGAGGGCGGTGGTTGCCTGAAATGCCCTCCCAGAGGAGGTGATAGAGGCAAAAATGGTAGCAATTCAAAAAAGTTAAAACAGAGGATCCCTAGTGGCAAGAGGATGGAAATGAAGCATTGAGGTGAACTGCAGGGAGCAGCAGTTATAGCCCAGAATAGCAGTAATATGACTGTATCGCACATCCTAGAAGGCATAGGATGGACCTGGAGGGAGTGACAAATCCCAAAACAGCAGTAATACGATTCCATCAATTTTTCAAGAAAATATTTAGGAAATCTGCATGGAGTGGCAGTTACAACCTTATAAGGCAGTGGTCGTACTTTGAAATGTTGAATGAGAGACATGGGATGTTGAGTTACATGGGAATTTGTATATGCATCTACCCAACATAGACAGATTGCTGCTGGGAAGACTGGATGGGCCATACTGGTCTTTATCTACCATTATTTACTATCAATACAGCAAAGGCTGTATAGCTAGTCACTTTTAAACATAAAGTTTAAAGTTAGTGGGTTGTTGCAGAGAACAAATGGGATCAACTGGTTTAATTCCTGCTTCCTTCCCCCAAAGTTTTGAGCAATACTGTACTCTGCCACCCTAAGTCAACGTTCAGCCTGCTCAACATGTCAAACCAGCATAATACAGTTCTTGACTATACCAAGGTTTGACCACATTTACATATCATTAGTTTTGGAGGGCTGTAGAGCTGAAGCTAAATGCATAATGAGTCATCAGTTGGAACGCATGGCAAAGCATCAGGAAGTTACATTCCGAAATCATACGGTCCATTTAAACAATGAATATTGTTTAAAGATCAGCTCTTTAGCCTGCTTGCACTCCTAGTTCTGTGAACATTAGGGGTATGCAGGCCACAAGTTTTCTTTTGTTTGTTTCATTTTGGGGTGGGGGTGGGGGGTTATAGACATGTTTTGTTTGGTGGGAGGTTTTCTTTTTTTTTCATTTCGGGAAATAGTGTGCACTATTTATAAATAGTATGTGCTATTTCCCAAAATGAAAAACCTGAAAATTCTTGGGGGTTTTTTTTTTTTGAGGCACCAGAGATTCGTTTCAAGTCAAATGAACCAAACTGTAATCTGACGTTTTCAGTTCAGATTCCTTATTCATTTCAAATGAACGCACATTCCTAGTGTGTGCACCCCTTGTCTTTGCCAAGTTACCTCCCTATTTGAAAGGGAGCAAGCCCAGTGTAAAACAAGTCCTGTGTAAAATAATCTAAATTTTAAGGAAATCTTCCTTCTTCATGAGGAGCCAAGGTCAAAGTGGGATATTTTGCTCATAGTTTTTCTGCCCTTAATTACTCAGTCAAATTCATTATATTCAGTCAGTAATCATATATATATATATATATATATATATATATATATATATATATATATATAAGCCATGGGGTCATTTGCTTAACCAATAAACCTACATACTGTTAACACAAGTCCATCATTGCTCTCTACTTCAACGGCAAGGGGTTACAGGGAATTGGATTCAAACAGTAACCCTGACTTTTAAGGTTTGGGAAACTGATAAGCATGGGGGTAACCGGCATGGTGCAGCAGATGCTACCATAAGCTTGTTGGGCAGACTGGATGGAACGTTTGATCCTTTTCTGCCATCATTTCTATGTTTCT
Organism: Rhinatrema bivittatum; assembly: GCF_901001135.1. Lineage (NCBI taxonomy): Eukaryota > Metazoa > Chordata > Amphibia > Gymnophiona > Rhinatrematidae > Rhinatrema > Rhinatrema bivittatum. The sequence continues at coordinate 17,671 of NW_021821353.1, read as the reverse complement.
ATATGGGACCTGCCTTAGGAAAGCTTCTGGAAGAAAGGTATAGTCCTGACATACCGGGCTGTCAGTATCATGATGAATTCGTCACATGGAAGATGTACTTTAAAAAAAATAATTATAAATCAGTATCTGGAGACAAGTCATAAGGCCCTTGTTTTGCCAAAATGGGTCTGTTCTATGATTTACAAGTCAACCCCTGCTCATTTTATTGGCTAAAAATCACTTTGCTTATATATTCCATTACCACTTAGCAAATTTGGCATTGGGACAGTTTCAAAAACTGTTATCAGCAGACGATGTCTTCTTATTGTCCAGTGATGTCAGCTCCTGAGAGGGCCACCATGATCCTTTAATAGTCTTTATCTGCCGTCATGTTCTAGGTTGTATTCCAAAGCAATTACGTTTTGTTTTTCCAAGGGCCCATTCTGAAAACAACTGAACCATTTTCATAGAAGATAAATGTTTTTGTATTTGTCATTTGAGTTTTTAAAACCAGGTCTATTTGTTGATCATTTTGCTGGCATTAGGAACTGTGCACTAATGTACCCAGAAGAGCAGTGAACCATTGGCAATTGCCAGACCATCTAATCAAGTTTGGCAACTATTCCTTTTACCTCGTATTGGAGTATTGGTATTATTACATATTTTTGTTGACCGGAAACTTTTTTTCCCCAAATAGAAACTTCTTTTTTTTTTTTTCCGACAAGCATGCAGAACCACAGATAAAACTAAAGAATAAAAAGAAATATCCACCGAAACTGCTGAAATGATTCAATATATTTACTTTAATGTGGTTTTCCATGCTATGCGTTGCTCCCAAGTCCTATAGTTATGTCGTCAGTTATGTGTCTGTGGCAAGCAGAAGCAAAATTATTTCTTTCTTGTTATATGGAATCCGCTTCGTTGACCTTGGCTCCTGTTGCGCTAGAACTGCACATTGGTTTCTCTGATACAAAAGAAAAAGACTCCAAGGAAAAATCTTGTTTTATAGTCATTGTCAACCAAGATGGTTTAATGTTAATTTCCTACAAGCTGCTCGACTGTCACTTCCTCTCATCTTCCATATTTACTGCACTGCCAAAATAGGTATTTATTTGTTGGCATTTTTATGAAATTAGACTACCATAAATCTCTCCCCATTTATTTGTATTTTTCCTTCATGCCCAGGTACACGCAGGCCCCAAATCAAGTTGATGTGCATATAAAGTGTGTGGCCCAGTGCTCAAGAGGCGGGGCTGGAATAGATAAAATAAAACACCTAAAATAGGCCTAGCATAATCTTCATGAGCAGGGCGAGAGAAAGAGAGAGAGAGAGCTTTAGGCTCACTACAGCCTTCCAAGCCTGTCCTGATGACCCCCACAGTCGGTCAAATTTTCAGCCCAAACACAATAAATATGCATTAGATATATTTGCATGCAGTGGGGACTTTTTATCTCATACATATTCATTAAGGATATACTGAAACCTGTCTGGTTATTGGGTTTTCATAGGTAAGTCTTCCTGACTAAATAAACAAGAAAATCCTACCGGCTTTAGCCTGGTTGCTATGTCCTTAGCCAATTATTTGTGCTTATAAGATCTTGGGAATTTATTTTTTCCCTTACTGGTATCATGATAAAGCCGAATCCTCTTCATTTGTTAAGTCTTCAATCTGAAACATTTCACAGACGCCAATGAACTAGAGAGTCCACAAGATTATGTTTTTTTTATTCCTTATCATATATAATGTATATCTCAGACCCCTGAAGACTATTCGCTTCCACAAAAGTCTTTACTATTTACTAGGAAATTTGTCTTGCACTGTAAATACATTTGATGATGCAGAGAGGGATATCAAAATGCAAGAAGATAAGAGCCCTTCTCAACAATCATCACCAGTAATAAGCTATTAAATTAGAATTTATAGGACTACAACCACCCTTGGTATACAACTTGGCAAGAATTCCAAAGCTATAATAACTCTGCTTCATAACCTCTGTTAAACAACGCGTAGCATTTATTTTTATCATAATCTTTATTTAAAAAGGATCACTGATAACCCACAGGGCAATGCCATCTGTCACTTGAACTCAAAGATGGCTGGGAAGACTTTGGCTGCAAAGCCTGTTTGCTTCTGTATATAGTGTAGGTGCCAGTTTTTAGGGGGTGCAGTGGGTGTTTGAGCAGACCCAGTATTGACCAAATTCCTTCATTGTGTCCAGGGAGGAATAATTTGTGTTGAGTCTTGCACCCCCCAATCATCTTGAAAAGTTGGCTCCTCTTTTCAGGGTGCTTTTGTACCAGTATTTTTTATTGACACACAGCCCTAAGTCCTTAGCTGAGCTATTGCTTTTTCTGGGGACAATAACACCATTATTACTGTGACCTGCAGCAGTGAGAACCCAGTAACAAATGTCAAAGTGAGTCTGTGCAGCTCCATGCAACAGAGATGGAAAATCTTGTTGAAACTACACAGCTAAAAGCATGTCCTACTGCTGAAGAAATTTTTTTGCATCATATTTATGGGATTCGGGAGACACTTCACAGAGGAGCCCCTTCATTCACATATTTTACAAATCCTGATTTCCTTGTACTGGCTGTAATAGACTGCACTGAACTAGAGATGGTCCAGTAGTCTGGCATTCTGAGCCCCAGTTTAAGGACATTTTTGAGGGTGCATAGATACAACTAGAAGATTTGTCTGCAGTGGTATTTTTCCAGATAGATCTCTTATGAAATCTGGCTTTATAACATTCATCTCCTGCAGCTTCCCCTTTGGTTATAATCCAATTAGGCCTGATTTACAGAAATAAAGGCCAATACCTAGGTTATGTGCTTTTAACTAAGAGTTGTTCTATTAGCAAGGGGGAACTGCAGAGATGTGGTCTGTGTATCATCCCGAGGTCTCTCTCCTGCTTAGTTCACATCAGTATCTTACTCCATCACATACTGCATCCTCAGATTTTGGCACCCTAAATGTATGGCTGCATATTTTGCATTAAAGCCTAGCTGCCAAGCACCGAGCCACGCCTTCAGCTTTCTTGGATCTCTCCTCATTCTTCTATCTACTTCCATAGGAGTGTTCATTCTGTTACAGACCTTAATGATGTCTGCAAAAAATAAAAAAAAATTCCAAAATATTCCTACTAGCCCTTCTACAATATCATGCAGGAAGATTTTGAAGAGGAGCTCAGGAGCAATTCTCGAGGCACACTGCTCATCAACTTTCTATCTTCAGAGTGAACTCTTGTTTACCGCCACGCTCTGATTTTTATCCTTCACCCTGTTTCTAAATTCAGTCCACCTTCTTGGATCCCACCCCTGCACTACTCAGTTTGTTTATGAGCTTCCTGGATGGGACAGTATCAAAAGCCTTCCTGTCATTCATTTAAACTGCATCCAGCGCATGCTCTCAAATTCATTCACAGCAGGATGAGAGTATTAAGATTCATGGCTCGCAGGTTGGCCCCACAAGCTGCTTGCACTTATCCCCGACGCCGGCAGGACCGTGTAAGCCCCAGCTTGTCTGACAGCTGCAATGCCACTCTCTGCCGCCATGGTCTGGCTCCTTCTCTGCAGCTTCCTTAGGTGTGTGGCGGTTCTTAAAGGGCCCGTGGCAGGAAAATTCCCATGGTGCCCTTGGATGACATTGGCAGCCCCGCCCTATATAAGCACTTCTCGGACCTTCCTGCTTTGCCTCTGCAACGAGACTCCTGCCATTGCAGTGTAGATTGCCTTGAGTTCCTGGGTCCTGTGTCCTGCATTCCTGATTCTTCATCCTGCCTTGCCTTGTCCAGTCTTGCTTCATCCAACCTTCCCTCAGCCTATCTTCCTTGTCCTGCCTACCTTGTCCTTCCATCTCTTCTAATATCTTCAGAGTGTATTCATCTACCCCTGGCCTGATTCTCCAGGTCGTCTTGCTTGGAGCTGACCGTGACTGCCTACCACCTGCACCTGACCATGATGTCTGCTGCCTAGACCTGACCATCCTTGTTAGCCATTTTCCACAACCTTGGCCTGTCTCCAACTCCATTTGCCTTCTGCCTGCCCTGACCCCGGCATGCCATTGGACACATCCCTAGGGACTCACCTAAGTCCTACCTGCTGCCAAAATCCAAGGGCACAGCCGGCAGGGAAGGCAGCTGGTATAGGTGAAACTCCCTGCTACAGGGTGCGTTTGGCAGCTGCCGGTGTAAGTCTCGTAGGTTCGCCTACGAAGCTGTGTCAGCTACACCGCAGGATAAAGTGCTCACATCCACGCTACCCTTCACAGCAGCAAGCATGTCTTTTGCCCAATTCCAGATTTTGGTGATGTCAGGAAAACAATTCTGAATCATAAGAAAGGGATAATGAGGCACACACACATTGCAATAAAGCTAATAATGTAGTAAAAACAGCCTAAACGTGATTTGCCATTTTTTTTTTTTAGTTTTGCAGGGCCTTGCAGCTGCGATCTCTAACATAGTATTTAATTATTTTTATAAACCAAACTCTTGGCTGCCAATTTATAGATCCCTATAAACATAGAATTTTTTTTTTTTTTTTTTGAAGAATGGGAAAGATCTTGAGGTGGGAACACAGCTGATGTATTGCAAATCATCCTGGGCACAATTTTCAGGATCTTGACTAGGTGCAAAGTGTAAGCAGCAGGACTTCTGCAACTCATGTACCCCCTTCCTTCTCTCCAGCCTCGAGGCCAACGTAATTCCTCCCAACACCAAGGAAGGCCCCCAAATAGAAACGCAGCAGAGGCCGCCTCTGATGCTGCCACTGTTGCTGACGCCGGCAAAGATCCTAGAGTGGAAGAACGGCAGGACACCGTGATCAGCCTGCCTTCGACGCCGCTGCCTCCCTGGGCCCCCCTAAGGTGCGCACATGTCCGACCTTGCTCCTCTTAAAGGGCCCATGGTGGGAAAAGGCCAGTGGTACCTGATGATATCACTAGCACTAGTAAAAGGCCACTTCTTCAGCTCATCCTTGCCTCTTCAATAGATCGACTACCCTTGGTAGAGCAGGTTGCCTCAGCATGTTCCTTGTCTTCATTCCTGTGTTCCTGGTCATTGTCTTGGCAGCCCCTGGTCTTCTCTTCTGAGTTCTTCATCTTCGTACTGTAGTCAGTTTTCAATTCTTCATCTTTGTCCTTTGGTCAGTCTTCAGTTCTTCAGTGTCTGCGCCTGCTCACCTGTGCTGTTCTGCATGCCTATCTACCCCATCTTTCCTTGGACAGATCTCTGGTTTTGACTCTGGCCTGCTTGACACTTGACTACCACTGAACTCCACCTGCCACTGACCACTGCCTGACTCTTAACCATGCATGAACGCTGCCTGCCTTGACCATTGCCTGTCTCCAACTATGCCTGCATCTAGCCTGTCCCAGACACTGCCTGTAACTCGCCCATCTCTATGGACTTCCGCCTTGTCAACAAAGGCCCCCTGCCTGCCCTGGCTCCCGAAGGCTCAACCTAAGGGAACAAGGGCTGGTATAGGTGAAGCTCCAGTTGTGCCTTTGCCAGAGCCAGCTCTGCCAGGCTCCTCCCTGCCAGGCTCCTCCCTGGACCGAAGCGGAGTTGCATCAACTCCGCTTCAGTCCAAGGGGTCTATGCCCGCAACAGACAATTTTCAAAGTAAATAAAATTCACGCATGGCGATTCTTCGAAAATTTGCTTACTCGCTACATGGACACAAAAGTCCCTGCAGACTCTGCACATTTCGATTGTGTGTGGGGGTGGAAGAAGAGGGGAAAAGGTACATGTGCCAATTTAAATCTGCAGTTTCGTGCATGTGTTTTCACTCCCCTGACCTGGACATGTCTGTGGGATGAAACCCCATTCAAAGCAGTGAAAATAAGTCTTGTTGTGAACTTGTGCACTTTTAGCCTCTCTGAAAGGAACAATTTTCCTCCATATAGAGGGTCATTTTACCCACGTAAATGGCGTTGTCTGGAGGAGGGACATAACTTAATCTTGTTTCTTGTTTTAAATATGTGAATTCAGGGAGAATGTGAAACAGGGACAGAGGAATCTATTATTGCAGAGGAAGGAGGGTGAAGCCAGAGGTCAGACGAGATCTGAGGTTTCGAAGCAGTTGGGCCTGGCGTGGGGTCAGATGACTTTGGGACAGACTCAGCGAGTTCTCTGACCTGCAGAATCTGCACCGAAGTTTCAAGGGGGAAAGATCGTGCACGCTTTCCACTTTGAAACCCTCCCACCAGTATAAAGTATTGACGGGCATCTGTGCCTGCCTTTTTGTGAGTTGTGTGTGTGTGTGTGTGGGGGTAAGATTTTCTATGGAGAACAACACACGTGGACTTGGAAATACAAATCCAAAACATGTTGCCCTGGGAACAGTATTGAAGGTGGGCAGTTTCTAGATGGACAGTTTATGCACATAAATCACTACTGACCCATATAACTACTTTGAAAATTGTCTTCCCCGAGCTGTCTTATTCTGTTTCTTTACAAATCATGGGGAGAAAAGATCCCTACAGATCCTGTAAGTGTCTATAGGAACATACGCCCAGAAGCTAATCCATTTATTTCTTTACTGAAAATAAGACTTATAATAAACTCATAGTGCTGAAAATATTCAATGGCAGACAAATCCAGAGGTGTTTTACTCAGAGCAATACACTATATCACAATTACATATTGGGTTTTGTTTTTTTATATACAGAAATATTCCCAAATGCTTTCTAACAGCAATAAGCCAATTAATATATCACAATATCGCTAGAGGAGAAAAATGCCAAGATGCACAGAAGAATTGCGAAGGTAAGAAATTGTTAGGCTTGCCTTAATATTTGCTTCAGGAAATAAGGGAGTGTTATAGAGGTGAATGATGAGAAGGAAAGAAAAAGAAGATTGATATGTAGCTATAAACTAAAAAAAAAAAAAAAAATGAAGGTAATGCAGCTACACCAGAGCGAGAGAGAGAGGGAATTTCCTGATCATGGAGGCAGACAAAAATGTTTTGTCACAAGATTGGGACCCAAAGAAGCAGGGGAGGAAGGAACATGAAAGAGGAAGAAAATTATTCTTAGGCTTAAGAAGAGTCCAAGGAAATAATCCAGGAAGGGTGTAACTTTTTTTTTTTTTTTTACATAAGAACATAAGAAAATGCCATACTGGGTCAGACCAAGGGTCCATCAAGCCCAGCATCCTGTTTCCAACAGTGGCCAATCCAGGCCATAAGAACCTGGCAAGTACCCAGAAACTAAGTCTATTCCATGTAACCATTGCTAATGGCAGTGGCTATTCTCTAAGTGAACTTAATAGCAGGTAATGGACTTCTCCTCCAAGAAATTATCCAATCCTTTTTTAAACACAGCTATACTAACTGCACTAACCACTTTCTCTGGCAACAAATTCCAGAGTTTAATTGTGCGTTGAGTGAAAAAGAACTTTCTCTGATTAGTTTTAAATGTGCCCCATGCTAACTTCATGGAGTGTCCCCTAGTCTTTCTACTATCCGAAAGAGTAAATAACCTTTCCTTTCCACTTTCTCTTTATTGATCATCAAATATATGTTACAAACCACAAACTTGTAAGGAATTACTTTGCACAAATAAGACATGATACAGATATTCAGATGTGTGTGTAACTATCATGCTAATTCCACAAATCCTCTGCTTTAAAATTGTTTACACTCTCTATTGTAAAGCTGCAAATGGACTTTTGCTCATCTGCTGCTATTCCAATGGACTGTTAACTGCTTTGAGTGAATTCTGTACTAAAAAAAAAAAAAAAAGCTGGGTAACAAATCAAAGTGAATAAAGAATAAGGGACCTAATTCTTAAAATATAGAAAAATTCAAGGAAGAAAATAAAAAGCAATACAGCAGTCTGATATCAACTAATCAAGACTTATTACTGAGAAAAGCAGTGAGTTGAGAAGGAATAATAAAAAAATATATATCTTACCCATTGAAACTTAACCAATCCTTTACAAGGATATCGTAAACACCCCCTCCCTCAACTGCAGCACCCTTAGTTTTGACTGAAGAAACTGCTTCCTTCTCTTCTAAGTTTCTTTAAAGACATCAGGAAAAATATAAACTCTGCAATTCATAAACATTACGTCCTTAACATTAAGAAAACATCCTCTACATCCAATCTCTATCAGGATCCGGTGCTTACTACCTTTAATCACTAAGGGGGTCATTTTCCAACGATATCTAAATTGGGGTGGAGTCGGGGCAGAGTCCGCCACGGAAGGGGGAGGAGTTGGTGCGGCCTCGGGGCAGACTCCGCGACGACTTCGCTGACGGCGAAAAGGTAGGACATCTTATCGCTGCCAGCAGCGCGCCCAATAGCACCGCCTTTCACGGTGGCGCTATTGGGTGCGAAAGCCGGCAGCAATCGCACCGCAGAGGTGCGATCGCTGCCGGCTTTCGCAGGCCCAGCCCCCGCTTTGCTCCCCCGCCCCCCCATTACCGCTGGATTTTCTAAGGTCTGCGACCTTAGAAAATCCAGGCCTAAGCCTGATACTTTAGATGCAACTCCATCATTGCTCTCTGCTTCCACGGAAAGGGTTAGGGGAAATTGGATTCAAACAGCATCCGAGGGTCCTGACTTTTATGGTCTGGGAAACTGATAAGCATGGGAGTAACCTGCACAGTGCAGCAGATACTGGCATAAGGTTACTGGGCAGACTGGGTGGATCATTTGGTCCTTTTCTGCCGTCGTTTCTATGTTTCAATTTACTGTGAATAGCTACTGAGTCTTTAATAAATGCTTCTTCCTTAGACTGTCTGAGTCTTAATGTCCACTGCATCCAGACAGTGTTTAATATTAGCACATTTAGTTTGTTGGACCTCAGAATTCTTCAGTGACTGAAAGTTTGACTGAAAGCCCTTGAATTTGAGCAGAACTTGTTGCATCCTGGAAAAGCTCTCCTATAACGACTCAAAGTTAAAATGCTCAGGTTTAGGAAGGCTCCCAATGCAGAAACACTCAAAGCTTCACTCTTCCTGATGTCATCCGCTGCTTTACTGCTGATTCTTTTATAGGTTCTATTGAAATTCTTGACGTCAAATCATCTCCATTCCCCATAACAGTCATAGCCTATTCGTCCTAGATTTTGGAACCTCACCACCACTCTAGGGTTCCTACTTCCTCTGAGATGCCGGCTATTGGAGGAAGTGCTCACTTCATCCATTCACACTGTCCCCATTGCCTCATCCATACTAGGAAGTGATGGCACCATAGGGAGAAACTGCTGCTCCAGGCTCAAGCTGTCAGGGTCCAGGGTTGCTACCAGGCCTCCTCCTGCCCTTGCAATCCAAGACATAAAATAACTTGGGCCCCAGAACAGCCGATGGAAGAACCGATGGTTTAGACTCTCTGATGGCCCTTGCACTTTCAACCCATAGATTCAGGCAATGTCACCGGCAGAAGTTCTCCCGCATCATGCTATGAAATAGGCTATATCACGTTAACCTATATACTGTCTGGTGGATTTAAAAGACCTTATGTGCACCAAAGCCAGGAGATACATGCGTGACTTGGCCCAGCACGCGCCACATGGATTTTAAAAACCGCGCAAGTATACATGTAACTTCTGGCATGCACACAAATCATAAAGTTGAAAAAAAAAAAAAAGGGGGGGCAAGGCGTGAGCAGGGGCTGTCTCTGTAACAAGAAGTCTGGTGCACCGGGGCTCCCCTATAGCGTAACTTTACTTCTGCTATGGACAGCGTGTAAGAAATAAAATAAAAGAAACCGTTAGTCAGCGGGGTTTTAAGGGTCAGGGCTTATAGGATAAAAGGGGAAGGCAAGTTAGCTAGGGGGTTTAGGGAGCCCTCTCCTTTACTGGGGCACACTGGGAATGAACTGGGGAAACAGGTAATTGCATTGGCACCTGTGTGTAGTAAAATCTCCCCCACTTAGCGATCGAGGCAGCATTTGCATGCACATGCACGCGTCAATATAAAGTCACGCGCACATGTACGTATGTAGAGCCGATTTTATAATAGGCACACGTATGCATGCATATATATGCACGTATGTTATAAAATTGCTGCATTCATGTGTCTGAGCCGGCAAACACGTGCGCATGTGTGTGGGTCTTAAAATTCACCTCTGTGAAATTTGAAGAGACTGAGTTCTGTACAGAGTTTAGTAAATAAGTTGGTGGCTTGTAGTCTCTTTTTGAGACCTAAGGGAAGTGATATTTCACAGAGTTGTTTGGAAAAAGATGCTGTACTGCACTATTGGTTTTTTTGACTTTCACGTCATGAAACAGCTTCTGTAGATATGGGCAGAGCCGCTTGAAAAGAATACTGCAGTATATCATTGAGTTTTATATTCCGTTTGAAAAATAAGGCATTAAAATGATTTTTGCTTACATTCTGGATATTTATTTAATGCATCATTAGTAATGTTAATGTCCATTATTTGTATTGTTCATATAAATGGATGTGGCTTTATGGTATTAGATATGATTGAAAAATTGTATAAATGGGACATGAATGAAGAATGACTTGCTTGTTTGATTTTGATTTCCGATCTGTTTTTGAAATTATATTTAAGAAATGTCTCAATATAGAAAAATTGTATGATAATTTATATTGGGGCTCAATCACTAGTTTTGTGGATTTGTAAATACACACACACACACACACACACACACACACACACACTACAAGTCAGAATAAGTTTACATCAGTCAATCTGACTATGTTATGATTCCTGCCCGCGGAGCTACTCCCCATGAGCAGGCCTCTTACGTCCCGTACTGCTTGTTCCCTGATGCGGTCGGATGTCACCAATGCTGGGCCTTCATCATGGCAGAAGCCGTGGACTCTGCTTGCCTCTCACAGCTCGCTGGCCGCCCATCAGACTCCTTTTCGCCGCGGCAGGAGCCACAGACTTCAGTGCCTTCTTCGCGGCATGCTGCCGACATCCTTGCCACACCGCGGCCGGGGAGGCCGCAGTCCCCGGTCTCTCCTGGCGGCCGGTGCCGCCTTTGAGTCCTCCAGCAGCGGCAGGAGCCGCTGCCAACGTCGGGGCCTGCCTACGTGCAGGCCCAGCTTCTCCAGCTCCTGCCTTCAGCGTCTCAGCGGCAGCATGGCCGCTCTCCAAGGTCCTGCCCCCTTCGTAAGGGGCAGGCACATGTCTTTTTCCCCTTCTTAAAGGGGCAGTGTAGGTGGGGGTCCTCCTGGCCCCACCGGAAGGCAGCTCCATCTGGTTTCCTGTGCCAGCCCTATTTAAGGGCTTCTCCTGCGCTCCTGTGTTGCCTTGCATTGGAGTTTCCTGTCTCTGGAAGTCTCATCTTTCAGCGCTCGGTCAGATCTTTGGTCTTCGTTGGAGCTCCATGTCTCGTTTTGCTTCCTGAGTCTTCGTTGCTTCCTGTGGTTTCCTGATGATCCATGTCTTCATGTTTCGAGATTCCTAGTCCAGGCTTCCTGATGTTCCACTTTCTGATGTTCCAGGCTTCCTGATGTTTCACTTCCTGATGTTTCGAGGTTCTGCTCCTCCTTCGCCTGTTTCGAGTCCTCTGGATCCTCCAGCTCTTGTGGTTCTCCAGATGACACCTTGCCTCCTCATTGGAGTTTCGTCTCAGCTGGATTCCCTTCCTGCACTTATCCCGCTCTCTGCATGGTCCAGGTTGTGTAGGGCATGCAGTGGGACAGGGTGGTCCGCGACCAGCCCATTGGGTCCACCCGTGGAGGTGGGCTGTGTAGGGCGCCCTGAGAGACAGTGCCAATGTCTGAACCTTCCAAGCTTCTCGTCTCGTCTAGACTCTTCCAAGTTCCTAGTCTCATCTAGAGTCTTCCAAGTTCCTGGTCCACATCCAGAGTCTTCATCTCGTCTCGAGTCTCCTGTGTCACAAGGTCTCCATCTGCCCTCATCCTCAGTCCGGCCTGCTGCTTCTTGCCGATTCCTAGCGGCAGGTCCGAAAGGGCTGAGAACGGTTGGAGGACTGTTCAATAACCAACATAATGTTGTTGGCTTCCAGAAGCATGCAGGTCCAGCAGAGGGTCAGACTTTGTCTTCTCCCATGCTGGGACACGCCTCGCCAACCCTCAGTGCTGTCTTGGATTCGTCTGGGGTCGTGCTGAGGCCCAAGGGCACACTATCCCCTCAAGTTGGGATCACTCTCCTAGTGTTCCCTCTCATAACAGAATGCAAGGCCTTCCTAAGGCCTCCTTTATATAACAGACTAATCACTAATATTTTTCATCTGCCTTTCTGGAAGTTCTTCAGAACCTGGACTTCCTAAGAAATTGATGTATTAAGAAACAGCTGAATTGGCAAATGTGATTCTGTGTGCTAAAATTGTCCATAGCTTGCATTATTGCATGCTATCAATAATTTTAATACATAAAATTTAGCAATTGTGAATTCAGCTTCAATTGCTACTCAAAATAGTTTAATAAGCAGCATAATTATTCAAAGCAGCTCATTACCTATGTTCACATAGCAAAATTATACCTGCAAAAATGCACAAAACCACATCTGCACCAGCCACATCTTAGTACATTTTCCTCTATGGCCGAAATGTTTATGTATCTGATTCAGGGGAATATGCTTGGATCCAAAGCAATGAAATAATCTGTCTAGCCCTAATAAGATGCTTGCTGGAGAATAGCTAACCCATCACACTCTGGCATGATTAATATACAGGGGGCGTTAGCTGTAGAAAGATACATTCAACTTTTTGTTTCTGTGGTAGCAAATGAAATGTGCAATGTTGTATAGGATAGGAATATGTGGACAGTTTTGAAAACCATTTGAACAAAATTAAACCTTCATCCCCTGACACGGTAGTACTAGATCAGAAATGGCCAATCCAATTCATCTCACTTCTGATCAATAGGTTAAAACTAATTGGAACCCCCCCAACCAAGATCTAATTTGCCTGTTCCTCCTATAGAGATGAAGAAAATGATAGGATGCAATTAAATGATAAATCAGAGAGAGAATAATGGAAGCTTCCCTTCTCATCTTATCAGAGTTGGCTCATGTGGTAGCTAGATGCAATATGTTTTAATTTATGTAACTCATTTATAGATTCCCTTTCCAGCTTCGAGGTTGTTCAAAGCGGTGTGCAACATTTAAATAAAAGTTATCACGTGGTGTACAATAATAAAGTGTGCACTGATACCAAGAAATTAGAAAGTTTAATACTAGTAAAAACCTTCCCCACTGGCCTTCACTCCAAAGTAACTTTCTTGCTGTGCTGACTTTTAAGAATTGGGAATTTGTCACCGTTTTAAAAAAAAATCTTTCATCATAGTAAAAATCTAGTTGAGTTTATGCAGAGGCAGAAACCCCTCAAGTCTAATATAACACCTAAGACATAAAATACAATTTATAATGATGAAAAAAAAAATCAGTACGGCGTTCTAGTAATCGTATCAGTTGTGGAGAAAACAAAAATCTTTGTAGGTCATGTTAGCTTTTAAAAGACCAATAAAAAAAAAAAGATATTCTTCAATTTTTGTATTTTTTTACTCATATTTTACTCCTAATCATCCTCTCAGTATGAGCCCACACAGTACATATAAAGAAAATACAAACCCATGCAGCCTCATATATGAGGCCACACAGAGAGCTACTACAGTATTTTATAGCCTGCACATATCAGGTCTGCGCAGATTATAAAATACATGTATGTCTACTTGTGCGTGCACACCTGCAATGCATTGAAACCTGGTATTTCAATGCATTGATTGCACATACTTGTCCTATCCATTTTAGAAACATATATGCATATATTTTAAGCATGAAAAAAATAGAACTGCTTGTATAAAACCCTGATTATTCATGTAAGTTGGTATATTTTAAAACAAGGGAGGAGAAATAGCCTAGTGGTTAGAGCAGTGGGCTACAAACCAGGAGACCAGTGTTCAAGTCCTGCTGTCACTCCTTGTGACCTGGGCAAGTCACTTTACCCTCCATTGCCTCAGGTACAAAACTCAGATTGTGAGCCTCTGGGGATAGGGAAATACCCTACAGTACCTGAATGTAAACCGGTGGATATCTCGATTGAGATCGAAGGTTCTGTATATAAAAATAATAAATAAATAAAATAAAATGTGTGCATAATTGAAATCACCAGTTTTCCCCACCAGTTATCCCAGCCCTTGTCCAGATCTCTGAGAACCTCTTGCTTCTTCAGTCTGATCTTTCTCCCTTCACCCAGACTTCCCACTCCAACCCATACTCGACAACAGAGAAGCCAAAATAATTAGCAGGTGTAAAATTGCAGGAATAAGTTAACCACACGTACCCACATGTCTTATAAAATAGCAATTTTCATGTGCACCTCTTAGCCCTGCCCCCAGAATGCCCCAGATCGCTCTGTTTTGTTTTTTTATATGCATTCAGATCTGTGTAAAAACGAGTACAATCTACTCACGTACATGCATGCTAATTTCACACGTGTAACTCCTTTGAAAATGTATCCCAATACCTTACTTGCCGGCTGGAACCAGCAGGAAATCTATACCTAAGACACGCCACCATGATAAAGGCCAGTGTCCTCTATAAGTAAACCATGTATTTTCATCATTTCTTACAGTTTACTAGGGTTTTTCGAATGGCAATTCTTCTTGTGGCGCTATGTCCTAGCTTTGAGGCCAGTTAATCCTAAACTTCTTTATGCCTGCAATTTGCTAGTCAATTCTGAAATAAAATAGTGAAAACCTTGCAGGACAAGCGGCTTCTGAGCCCTAACGTTCCACTGGAGGAGAACAATTATGTTCTTGCAGTGCAGACTCAAATACGAGTAACAAAAGTAGCAAAATTCTTGTTTTATTAAAGTGAGAAGGATGAACCAGAGCTTTTGAATCCTACTGGGAGGCAGAGGGATGGCTTTTGTACTTTAGATAGTGTGGGCGATAAAAAGGAACTAGCTGGGCAAAGTAGAAAGCCAAGATAGACAGTATTTAGTTAGGAATGACATATTTGCTCTGGTGAGCGTCTTTCAAATATTAAACCACCTGGGAAATGACATCCGCAATAAAACCCTGCCAACTTTTGCTTTGCTAGGAATTCCAAAAAGTGTTTTGTGTGGGGGTTTTTTTCCCCCTGAAACTATTAGGAAATCTGTCTGACCATCCATCTCTCTTTGCCAATCAGAAGTGGCAGCTCCGAATCCAGGATCACCGGTCAAACCTCACCTTGCAGAAGTGGGAAGGGAGACAGAAAGTCAATACAAATCAAGCTCTTTAAAGGTTAAAGTCCTAATGGTACGCAGGCATCCATATGGCTACGTCTGTCTGTCAGGCAGGCTGCTGATAGTAGAATCGGTTAGCAGCAGGGTCTGTCTTGCAGGCTGCAAGTTCTTTAAAAACTAGGAGGTTGGTATTCAAAAGCCATTTAGACGGATAACTGCCGCCGTATAAATTGGGGGTGGGCCATGGGCGGGTGGGAGGCAGTTTCCAGGATGAGCAGAGTTAGCCGCAGAAGTTATGCAGCTAACTCTGATATTCGGAGTTAGCCGCTTAACTTATGCGGCTAACCTCTGGTTGCACCATAGGACTTCCTAAGTTAGTCGGATATATTTATCGGGCTAACTTTAAGATAAGCAGGTATATTCACTGAGCGGCGCAGATCCCAGTTAAGTTAGGCCAGATGTGTACCTGGCTAAAAAAATTAGCTGCTCTGCAACTGAATATCAGCCCCTAGGAGTCCCAGTGGAAATGCAGAGTCTATACAGTAGATATGGAAGGCTATTCAGTAGATATTAAGGATTTACAGGCTCAAAAATTTTGTTTTGGGTTTGTTTTCATTTTTGGAGGGTTTAAATCTGAAAAAACATTTTGTTTATGTTATTTTGTTTTGGTATCTTTATCAAAACAAAATAAACATTTAAAAAACCCCCAAAAAAGAAAAAAAAAAAAAAAAAAGAAACTCTAGGGGAGGCCCCGGGAGCCTCCAGAACCTTGCATCCCATCCCTGAAATAAGGCTAGGGCCGGGAACCACCCCAGCCCCCACTTACCTCTCTTATGGTATCAACTGCAGAGCAAAAGCGGCAGGCGGGATGCCCACTCGCCTCCTGCCCTGTCCGTGTAGTCTTCAAAATGGCGCTGGTAAGCCCTTGAGACCTGCGCCATAGTGACGTCAAATGGTGACAGTCTCAGGTCTGGCACCACCACAAAAATGGCACTGGCCATCCCTGAGACCGGCACCGTTTTAAAAAACTTTTTGGTTTGCAGTTGTTCCAATGAGAGGGGTAAGTGGGGGCCAGAATGGTTCTTGGCCCCAGTAGCTTTCAGGGAAGGGGGTAGGAGAGGTCAGATGAGGCTCTTGGGCAGGTTCTGAGGCAGACCACAAGTCAGGCCACGGGTCAGACCATGGGTCTGTGGGGCACAGAGATTTGGGTTTTTTTGGATTTTTTTTTTTTTTCAAAAGAAACAAAGAAAACCAATCAAATTTTCATTGTTTTTTTTTTCTTTTGTTCCATTTTGAAAATGCAATGAAACAAAATAGAAATTGTCATTGACACTTGCTATTTCATTTCAAACAAATGCACATCTCTAGGAGATACAGGAGGCTGGATGTTAGGATAGGCCATGCTGGCTAACATTACAGAGCTTTGTGATTAGGCATGGGAAGGTGAATTCGGGGGGGGGGGGGGGGCTCTTGTATGCTCTTCTACTCGATGCTGGTGTACAGAGCAAGAAAGCAAAAAGCCTGTTGGATAAGAAGAAATCATGCAGTTGGTCTCACTCAATAGCAGGCAGCTGGGATGTATTCCTAGCAGTTTGGACAGAAGAAATGGGCAAACTGGATGGGCCAGATTGTCTTTTTTTTTTTTTCTGCCGTTGTTTATGTTTATTTTGTTATTGTTGTTATGTTTGTAGGTTGTTGCAGTTCTCTTTTTAGAAGGTAGTCATGCATGTATTTTAGCAGTGGCACTTACAGCTTACAGGCTCCCTTTCCCCCTGTCCTCCCAGACACAGATAAATTCTTGTCACAGGAAGTGAAGCAGCAAACATGGGGGGGAGGGAGGGAAAAAGGAGGTCCATGGTGGGCACAGGGGAGCTGAGGTTCTTCAGATCTGCTAAGGCTGTCTGGGTCACTGCAGGGCAAGCAATATCCTTAACTACTCTATAGGGCTTCTTTACCTTTTGCATAAAACCAGTTTTACACCAGATTTAAGTGCCATTCATGTTAGCTAGATAAAAATTCATGTTTCAGTTTAAAACTACTTGAAACTAGTTTCTAAACTTACTGTAGGTAAATGTTATATGCGCACTGTACTGTATGTATACTGCGATATCAATTTATCTATCTGCAGAGAGTCCTTGTGGAAATGTAATACTCAGAGGTGTGGGAGGAGAGATTCTGGTGCACCAATTTCCAAAAGATGGTAAATTCATTAGCTTTGAACACTGGACATCATCATAACACAAAATTCTCATTGCAGATCATGGTATCCATTTCATTGTTTTTTGATTCCTGCGGCAAGTACAGGAGAGGATTATGTGAAAAACTGTTAACAAAATAGGGCTCACTTTTGCTTTCCTCATCTGCATTGTTTCCCTTCTTGGAGGAATTGCTCTCTGTGTGATGGAGCTTATCTCTTGCTAAGAGCAATGAAGTGAGTGGTTATACACTTGATTTTTATAATTACTGATTTTCCTTTCCAGTGACCTATTTATCGCCAGGATCCTGATTTTACTTCCAACAGCCTCAAAAAGCAACAGAATTGCTGTAGAAATAAATATAAAATCTATATAAT